>NC_142936.1:62518932-62521432 GCF_046866305.1 Octopus bimaculoides | reverse complement strand
AATGAAACATCCAACCAAATGTGTTCAAAATCTTGAACACAAATGTGTTCAAAATCTTTACAAACTGATAATTTGATGGTAGCAGTCAGTGTTCATAATAAAGAAAACCGTACACCATCTCCAATAGAAAAGGTAGCTTTGCAATAAGCACAAGATCTCCAGAAGATTATTCGAGATTTGTAGTCTGAAAGCTGAAATCTATATCGCCCGAAATTCGAGAAAATGGAACAGAATGCTGTAGTAGCTTATCATATGGTGAAGACATTGAAATGGAGAAAGAATTGGTTGAAGCTAAAAAGGAAGATATGGACGACCATAATCTAAGGCTAAATAAGCAGCTGAATCGAGTTCACGTCATGCTGAAGAATAAGGCAGCAACTGAAAAATACCAAAATCCAGTGCTAGCAAATGGAACGAACCATAATAATTCACCTTTAAAAAATGGTTACCACTTAAAGAATGGTTATAATCTTCCTAATAGATTCCATATTCCACAGAATGATTTTAAACCATAGACAATTCCTCCATTTACAAATAATTACAAGTCATATAATGGCTTGAAAACCCAAAATTGTTATAAACTACATTTACATTTTCATATCATTTCATAAATGCAATAATTTATATACCCGTGCTGCAACAACCGATAACATCAATCGCCGAAGAATATAAGGCAGGAAAGGCAAGGACTGCAATGATGCTAAGTTAGTCGAAAGATCAGAACATCCGAGAAAACCTGCCAAAGGTACGAACAGAGAGGAAACGGTAAACGGAAGAGACAGTAAACGGGGCGATTGGAAAGCTAAGGCATACCGATATAGTCGGAGCAACACAAGAAGCAAGAGTCGGTCTAGGGTTGCACAATTTTAAGCCATTTTTCATGAGCAGCGTAAAATTGATGAAAGAGGCTGTGGTACACGAAGTGAGAAAGGAGGAAGAAGAAAAGCGAAATGTACATTTGGTGCAATGTAGTCAGTCGCAGAATCTCCTGGAAGGAACTTTGAGTTGGGAACATGCAAAAACATCCTTCCTGATCACTTAGTCCGGTCGAATATACAAACAACTGATGAATGTAGATGTGGAGAGGAAGCGACGGTGAGACATGTTCTGTGAAACTGCAGGCTAGCACTAGAGAAATATACATGGCGTCACAATCAAGTCCTCGTTGTCATAAGCGCGGTACTAAAGGAGAAGAGCGAGATATAATAGGGGAGAATACCCAAAAGTGGAAAAGCACGAAAAAATATACTTCCAGAAGGAGGGAAAAGGTCATAAGGCCAGACATTCAAATAAGATATACGAGACAGACAAAAGATGGAAAGGATACTGGGAGCTGGCCGCAGATTTGGAAAGACTGTTAATATTTCCACTCATAAAAACAACAAAAAGACCGGACTTAATCTTATGGAATACAGACCGAAAAAATGGAATTTTGCTAGAGCTGACATGTCATGAGAATAGTATATCGTTAATGCAGAGCAACGAAAGGGGAAAAGGTATGAGTGATTAATCGAAAAGTGCGGAGAGCATGGATGGACTGGCAGTGTGGGCTAGAGGCTTCATTGAAAGGAAAATGAAGACGTTATTTAACAGAAGCTTTGCATTTTCAAGCTCAGGGCTGAGAAAAGTAATAAGGAGGATACATGAGGCAATCGAAAAAGCCAGATTTTATACATGGCTGAAGCGAGGCTGGCTGACACTTAAGCAGCATCGCTGATTGACAGGTAGGCCAAGGTAGCGATCTCATTCATAGCGCGCCCTACTCTTGGTTCGAAGCTTGTACCACCAAACAACTGATCGGTTCTGGCTGCTGGAACTGAAACTAACACGACACTGTTGGAAGGCAGGTTTAGAGAGGCAGCGGTCTAAAACTACGCGCCCTTCCCCTCCAGTAGTCAGTTCAATCTTAGACAGTGTCACGTGACAGTTAGCTGGTGCTGACTGCTGGAGCCTACCGGCGAGTATTTAAAGGGAGTTTTAGCAGGATGGTCAGTCACCCGCAGGCATTCGTTGACGCTGCATCGAAAGTAACGAGGTACAAAAGAAAAAAGGAGTAAGAAGAAACGCACTCAACACCATTAGCTGAGACACCTCTGAAATGTATACATCTATGTATGTGCGCGTGTCTGTGGGTGTGAGTGAAAGGATGTGTTTTCATGTATACGTACATACATAAATACATATGCATACATCTTTTTTGCATGTATGTGTGTGTGTGAGAGAGAGAGAGAGAGTGACGTCTAAGTGGAACTCTCTCTCTCTCTCTCTCTCTCTCTCTCACGCACTCATAAATACAAGAAAGATGCATGCCTATTTGTTTATGTATGTACGTATGTACATGACAACACAACCCTTCAATCGCTCTATCTCTCTCTCTCTCTCTCTCTCTCTCCCTCTCCCTCTCTCTCTCTCACACACACACACACACACACACTTCTCACACACACACACACACACTCACATACATACACACATCCATTTCATCTGATTTTTATACTGT
>NC_142936.1:62463932-62511432 GCF_046866305.1 Octopus bimaculoides | reverse complement strand
GAGATTAATATATAATATTCTCATAACAAATACTTTTTTCTTCTTGTCATGCATAGAAATGTATTCCTTTGTTAGAACACACGATGTTACTTTTACTTCTACTTTGCTAACATTTCATGCAAATGCTTATTGTCTGATACCCATATATAAATTAGTGCTAAAATTTCTTATTGTGTTTTATTCTAAACGAGAAATAGTTCTTCAAATGTAGGAGTTAACAATGATTTAATCATAGTTTACAATATATAATTGTTTTTTTAGTCGTCTGTATTTTCTAGCAAAAATAAAAATTTATATTATAAGCATTAAGAATTACAGGATATACTTCTATAACACGTATAATTTGATGAAATCTCGTCAGGCACGTGACATACGTCAACCTTACAAAACCCCGTAGTAAGACGGCTCAACTACTGGAATTAAATAAAAGAGCCAGAATTGTAATTAATACCTAAATAATCCACATATTTCTAGGCAAGAATATTTTATAGAGAATATTGTATTTTGCTAAAACCACTGAAATATGAAAAATCCTTTCGTCAATGCAGTTGAGTTGTTAAGCAAATTATGAACTACGATGTCATTGAATGAAAGCAAGAAGGACACTAATATGTCCTGGGCAAAACAAACCATTTTCCCGAACGCTTTCCTTATTTATTTCTTCCATTCGAATACGCAAATATTTTTCCGAAGTATCATACGATCATTCAAGAAATAATAATGTAGAATAATGCAGAATAATTAATTCTTTGTTTTCATTTGATGACAGCACTTCATATATTTTGGTTAATGCCACATCAGTTTTGCTCAAATATTTTAGCGAACGTTTACGTCAGCATTGTAAAATGTTCATAAATTTCAGAATCTATTCCCAATATTACGTGGAGTCTACGAATGTGTGCGAAATCATAGAAGCACTGTCATTTTCGTCGTGTAAACTTTCCTCTGTGAACATGCTACAATACTTTGACAACAATATTAATAATGGATCACCATCCCGTTCAACCGTGCGTATCTAGATGTTCAATCAACTGAACTACCTGCCCATTGTATTGGTTTCACATGTAAACTTTTCGCAATTCTCTGGTAAAATCAACCTAGACTGAGGTTCCATATATGTATACGTAAAAGAAATAATTAAATTCTAGCTTGAAAAATGTACAATATTCCCGTATGTATGAAAATATTCAATACTTTACAAAAGTCCATCCTCCTAAATATCTAATTTTACTGTAACAGCAAAATATAAAGGGAAATCTAGGACCGCTATGGTAATAACAGTTGCCCCAACTTATTCTCAGCTTGCCATGGCATACTTACAGCAACAAATTTACGAACAATATTAAGATTCCTTATCGGTTTCGATATACTTTTTATATATATTTATGCTTTATGCATTCCGTGAATACAGAGACACATAATACTATCGAACCTCTGATAAATTTTATAAATATAATAGTCAATTTCATATTGGAATACACTCAGGGCGGGCGAAGCAGTATTTCTCACATTTCAAAAAAGATAAAACCTTCGAAATCGACATCAACTTGAAACAATAAGAATAAAAGCTATACGTATTATGTATTTTATGCCATCCGCTCCTAGCAAATTAAATCTACTGTTTAATTTTAGTAAAAGTATCGAAGAAAATACTCGTTTTCATAATTCTGAAGATTGATATAGAAGACTTCAAATCTTACAGAGAACTTGTACTCAATATTCTCAATTAATATCTAAGAATGTGCCAGTGATAGATAGTAAGGAAGGAAAGATAAAAGATGATGCAGATACTTGGACTAATGTACCTCATCTACTTGAATGATTTGCTAGTGATCGTAAACTAGACATTGTTGTTAACAATCACCTGCGTTGGACGAATCACATTTTCAAAACCGTATTAAACCCCGAAGGTATTGTAGCATCTGTGAGTAAGATTTGTCACAGATTGCCACCCGCTAGGGTACTTCCATACTTAGCGATTACATCTCTAATCTGAAACACATATCTTGTTGAAGTATCGATCTACTGGAAGCTTACCAGAGATGTTCAATCAGACAAATACCGTATCTCGGTCACCACTTATTGAATGTATTCTTTTTTCTCGATATCGATGCAAGGAAGTTTTGGCATCCAGTGGCTCAGATGGTAAAAACCCACAAGGAAATCTATCTTTTCCAACTATAACTTTGACCACCTTTTTAGAATTAAATATAGCTATCACTCGTAGACATGCTTGCATAATCCCAAATTAGCGGCGCTTTCAAGACTTTCAGTAGCATTTATGCATACTCAGAATTGTGGAGGCAGGGAATAAATTACACATGTCACTTGTCAATTCAGCCGAGAGACTGTAGCGTTCTAGAATCCAGTACCTCATGAAATTCTCTAATGCTACTCTTGATGTGCCTGTGCAATCTTTTAAATTCGTTGAACTTTTTAATGTTCACTTTTGTGTGTTTTATCATTTTATTTTGTGTAATGTGAACGTACTTTTGGCTGCTTACCGTCCCTTATTTTAATATTTTCCGACAAGTCATATTGTAACTGAGCATTGTATATAAAATAATTATTTTGTTTTCTCATTCTAATATAGGAAGTGAGTTGGTGTCAACAACGTTTCATTTTGGAAATCATAAAATTGTGCCATCAGTAAAATTAATGTGAATATAAACATACACACGAACGTGGAACACACACATTCACACACATACACCACTGTATGTATATGTGCCGATAGGTAACCTTGCAAATTTATTTCTCAGCTTCAACGCACAGACACGCATGCATAGCCATATATATATATATATATATATATATATATATATATATATATATATATATATATATATATATACATACATATATATAAAATATATAGTTTTAGGGAAAATAACCAAGTTTCAAGAACTCATCGATGAAAATCCACTAAATTGATTTTAATTGAGTTTTTACCTGTAATTTTGGATTTTGTCACTAATATTATTATTATCATATATACACACATATATATATATATATATATATATATATATATATATATATATATATATATATACATAAGTATGTATGTATGTATTGATCTAATAGAATATTTTAAATTCTATTATGATTGTAACTTAAGACAGGGGAGTGTATATCAAAATCGTGTGATGTGGTGATAATGCATCTATATTAATAAGGTCATGAATCTGAGAGACTGATGGAGACAGCATTAATTATTAAGATGAATCTTATTATTAATATTTGAATTTAAAAAATTCAAGTTGTATACATATTCCGCTGGAAATATGACTAATTAACCAGGAAAATTATACTTCCGATCTGGTATGATGAGCATAGTGTTCTAAATTATTGGCATGAATATCATGGAGGGAATCCATTGTCATTAAAAGGTAGTACATTTAGTGATTTCCTGTATTTGAAAATGTAAGACACATCTCGAAAGGATTCTGAAAAACGAAGAATGATAACCAATTATATCTTTACGTTCATAACTAATAAATAGTATCCGATATCTAAACCGATACAGAGACTGAGAGAGAGTGGCATTCACTGCTAATTCTCGGAGCACAATCACAATGTACGCTAGCTAGTGTAGGTACATTACAGTACATAAACACACACACGCACACACGCACACACATACACACACACACACACACACACACACACACACACACACACACATATATATATATATTTAGATGTATATATTGGCAAGACAACATTTTCATGATCGGATGTGTAGTCCGTCGCATAGTTGCCCATTTAGCTTAGTCTGAAATGAAATGTTTTATTCAAAGTTTAAGCAAAGACGTCCTGCGATAGTGACTGCAACTTGCCTAATCATTAAACCATGCACCTTGACACACGTGATCTCGCGCCTGTGTATGTCTGTCTGCGTGTGTGTATGTGCATAGACATGTTTGTATATGTGTGTTTTTGTGTACGTGGGTATGTGGTTTTATGTGTGTATACATACATATTTATTTTCTCCAACAGTAATCTTTTCCTTCCAAAATAATATACACATAACTACATTACAAACTGACATGCGACAACGCAAGCATAAACAGAACATACACATTTCGGAAGTTAAACACTTCTCTCAAAAACAATTTTAACTTACTAAGATTCTATAATTCTATAATCTGTTGTTAAATTTTATCGACATGTATTTAATATAAAACTATCATTTTGCATGCAATTCCTTGTTTCTCCACCCGTTCCTCATTAATCTTCCTTTTAAACAACAGCTATCCAATCATACCTACCTATTTTATTTCTTGAACTTTAAAAATCTTATGGGCATTTAAGACATTACATAATGTATTAATTTGAATAAAACAATAGAAATGCTTTAATTGAAATTCCTAGCAAATTGTAAAAATTACTTTACAAATTCCTGTTTTGGCGAAATTTTCTAACACGTATTTAAATGTGTATAGTCAAATCTCCTATAGTGACTCAAACAGTACTTAGACAAATCGTGATGTCCAAAATCAAGTTGATCTCGCACTTATATACTATATAAATGCGAGTGTATGCGAGTATATGCGAATGTATTTAATCATGTATTGAGCGTAAAATGGCTCTGAAACTGTGCATCCGCGAGCAAAACGAATTTAATTTTCGAATTCTGCGTGCCACAGACAATATCGTTCGTAAATAATAACAAAATGGAATTTGCTATGAGAAATATCTCAACTTTTAGAGCTACAACTCTCCTACTCTCTATCGCCTTCAAACTATCTCTCTGTATATATCTACCATACTCTATCACTCACTCTCTTTGTTCATATATTAACTCTCACACATAATTTCTTTTTTGTTTAAAATCTCTTCTAATGTTTACTTTCATTTTATCACAACAAAACTCCAATTTTCTGATTGAGTGGAAATGAATGGGCAAAACTTTTATAACATTTTACTGAATTTTTTCTGGGATAAATGAATTCCAAACTCGGATGGTCGTTCAAAAGTACATCAATATGCCAAATTTGAAAATTTTCATTTAATTTTAAAATTTGCAACTGTGATAGAAAATATCACTTTCCTCCCTTTCTCTTTCTCTTTCATATTCTCATGATAATCCTCCTCACTTTATAAACTGATATGCATCTATGGGTGTGTGAGTGTGTGTAGAGAGAGAGAGAGAGAGAGAAAGAAAGAGAGAGTATGTGTATGGGAGAGACAGACAGATAGACAGACAGATAGATAGATACATAGATAGATAGATAGATAGATAGATAGATAGATAGATAGATAGATGCAAATGCTGTTTTTTCTGAATTACTAAAATTACTTTAATGCTACCCTTTGTCACTTAAATTACGTAGTACTGGACGTTACTTCTCTTATATTTCATCCACTAAAATGTATGTATCCCATTCAATCCCGTTAAAAATCTAAGTCAATTTGCCTATTTACATCCTTCTTAGATTCAGATAAAGTGGAAGTTTGATAGAATACGTTCCACTTATATCTACGATTTGTATAAACATCGAGAATATTATTAATGCAACTTAGGTAAGTTAAATTGTAGTGTTGTCTTCACTTTTCATTCAAGTTGTTTTCATAAACCGCAGAAAAAGATTTGTAACGTCATACTTCCTGCTATACATATTATTTTGAGTACTTACGTCTGAAATCAATTATCGGATTTTATTATCGAGTGTTTTAAAAGAAAATATTTGCTCTCGTACACTGAGTATTTTCAAATTTCCAATCCCTCTTTCATATTACTCGTATTAAAAGCAATATTATTATTTTCCAGCTTACTCAATTTCTAATATTGATTTCCTACAGATCGATTTTTTAATTATAATAGAATACAAGGATTTTAACTTGAAGGATATGCTAATGGTGATTCATCACTTTTTTCTTTATTCTTCAAACTATGTTGTTTGTCCAAAAGAATATTTTGTAGATCATATATCGGATATCGAAAATATGATCTACAAATTTTATCAACTGCATGAGATATATGCTAAACAAGCAATCAATTCCATCAAACCTATCACTTGTCCAATCAAAATAGCTTTGTGCCTGGTCAAAAGAGGTCATTCCTAAATTATTTTAAAAATGTAAATATTCTTTCATCAACAAATTACCTTTCTCCAATCCAGAGAGTTTAGAAGACGGGTCGCTTTCTTGCAGATGAAAAAGAAAACAAAAAGAACAAAAGCATTAACTGATATTTTGTTTCAAAGAACGTTTTAATCTGAAATCGTTTTAATTATATTTCCTTTCTTTGCCGATTGAAAAATTCCATTATTTTAATCTTAACAGTAATTTAATATTAATTAAATCGTCCCAGTAATTGCATTCCTTCATATATCTAATCAATAAGTGATTTCATTAAGATCTAAGTGAAATTCTCTCTACTGCCTGTCCTCGGGCGTTTTTGTTATATCGTCCCGCAGTGATTAGCATTTTTAGGCGTGCATTAAAAATACTTTTGAAATAACGAGCAGGTTGGATAGTATTTATGTTTCATTTTCTTCATTAGCTAACCATATAATTGAGAGATTCCTTGGAACACGCGCGCACGCAGACACACACACACACACACACACACACACACACATACATATATTCCTCACAATCTTATGAAGTAACAATAGAAAACTTATTTGAGATTCGTTTCAATAAATATTCTAGAATGTACAAATAACCAATTTAATTTCGCATCAGACTGCCTGCAGGAAGGTTGATTGTTTTAACGCTACATTGATGTTTCATCTAGGTAACAACAGGGTAAATACAGAACTACTTAATTTGTCTGACAGAAGATATGTGTTAGCCTTACATACGATGCTTTCCTAATTGTAATTGAACTATTTTTGTAATTATGAAATTTTGCAGGAAATTATTCTACATTCTAACATAAATGCTTTTCTCTCGACGCTGATGAAGAAGGCTGTTTGTTTGTTTTCTTGTGTTTGTTTGCATCCGTTACCAGTTGCAAAGTTCTGGAGTACGACATTTGCCAACATTAGGAAGTAAGGATGTAACTCCGAGACACTGAAACAGCTGTCGGTCTTGTAACACCATACCTTGTAACACCACCTAATGCTTTGAAGTTATGCAATCCCAGTAAGTTTGTTCGCTCTCTCTCTCTCTCTCTCTCTCTCTCTCTCTCTCTCTATATATATATATATATATATATATATATATATATATATATATATATATATACATATATGTATATATATATGTATGTATATATTATATATATATATATATATACATACATATATACATATATATATATGTATACATATATGTATGTATGTATATATATATATATATATATATATATATATATATATATATATATATATATATATGTGTGTGTGTGTGTGTGTGTGTATATGTTTGTGTGTCTGTATTTGTCCCCCCAACTTCGCTTGACAACCGAGCCTGGTGTGTTTACATCCCCGTAACTTAACGGTTCGGCAAAAAGAGAGCGATGAAATAAGTACTAGGCTTACTAAGAATAAGTCCTGGGGTCGATTTGCTCGACTAAAAGGCGGTGCCCCAGCATGGCCGCAGTCAAATGACTGAAACAAGTAAAAGAGTAAAAGAGTAAAAGAGTATATATATATATATATATATATATATATATATATATATATATATATATATATAAATGAGATAAAGAGATCAATGGTATAAACAAATTTATATTTTATGTACAATGTCTTACAGCTGTTTCAGGGAAAATTCAATGTATCCCTTCATCGGAGACGGCAATAGTAGAAGTTAAGGATTATTAAATTTGTATGAGGAGATTTCCAGTAAGAAATGAGAGCGAAACGGAGAAGAAAAAACAAAGAAGAAAAAGTGCTTGGAGTATAGTTCCATTCCAAAGGTAAATATCCATGTATAGAATCCGTGTGAATATTTTTCCAGTGATGATTATAGTTATATTGGTAGATATACATAATTTCGCATCCAGTTTACTCTGTGTATTGTTTACTTAAAAGACAGCCCGAAGTGAGTGGAAGATATGTGTAGGATTGTGATATTAAGCCATAAGACAGGAAGGAAGGATGAGGAAATAGTTAAGGGAGTAATGAAGGTAGTGGTGCAAGATGAATAGAGGAAAATGTGTAAGAGATTGTGAGGTCAGATATACGGACAGGAGAGAACGAAAAAAAGAAGTTGGGGTGGAAGTATAGGGTTGTAAAGAAATGGACATGTGGAGAAAAGGAGTGTGAAGAGATAAAGTGAAGTAGGAAAGGGAGGCAGTTATAGTTGTGTTCAGTGTCAGGATAGAAAGGAACCGGTAGGGGGTGGTGGTGATGGTGATGGTGGGGTTCGAAAAATAGTAATAAAAAGAAAAAATGTATAATAAGAAAGAAAGGTAGTAGTGTTAATAAACTATAAATAGAGCTGAATTTATTTGAAGGATGATAGGAATATATATATTTATACATATAATTACAAGCGTGAATCTAGTTGGTCTTTAAAAAGACCTCTGCATTTTCAAATCCTCTTCTCTATATATTTTCACTCGTGCGGTACTTGCTATTTTACTTTGTTATATATATATAGTCAGTTGTGGTGTGTTCTGTTAAGAACGTATAAGAGTACAAATAGAGCTCGTTCACCATTTGAATTCCCAGATAGTCGGTAGTATTCTTATGGTCTTCTACCAATTATAGTCTTAGTGTGCAGCGGTGTTCTGACAGTGGTGTTGGTGCCGACGCGCAACACGTATTTATTAAGTGTCCCTGTGGAAGAGGAATATTACAACCCCAACACATTGTTAATCGAGTACAGGTTAAATATTTAACAAAATATTGTGTAGAGCGACGGTGCTTTGCGCAAACAAGAAGTGAATGTCTCGTGGCATAGTATGACCAACACACCTTACGTAAATTATTAGGAAAATCTCTTAAAATAATTAACATACCGGCAAATGTTGAGCTAAAATGTCCTTAATAAGTATGTATTTTGTTTTCTCACTCCGTGAAAGAAATATGAGTTAACATGTTCTGTAGAGAAACAATGATTTTGCAGTTCTTTATATCACTTATATTATGTGGCCGTGTCAGTATTACTTCAAGCGCGATTGTTCACACTGGAGAGGCTCAAGGATTAAATTTCCAAAAGCCGAAACTCAGGTATGTGGATGTCCTAAATTGCATAATCTTTTATAGTTGTGCTTTTGAATGTATTAATTCTTTCCATTTCCCCGCCTACTCTTATTTCTCTCTTATCTTCGTGCTGTACGGTGGTTTAATTAAGAAATTACCTCTTATTTCTAGCAGGTGTATGCTTTAATGCATCTTTATGCTTCGTGCAAATTTATAATTTATAAATAAATAATGGCATTTGCCTGCGAGCCATTCATGTTTCTACTGTTGATACCATCAATTTTAAATTTTATCCACAGATGATATATACTTGAAATTATGAGGGCGCGTCGTTAAGGAATTCGGATTATGATCGTAAGGTCACGAGTTCAATTCGGTGTTCAATTCTCGGTGACACTTAATTTCATGTTGCTCCAGTCCATTCAGCTGTGAGAAATGAGTATTATCTTTAATTCAAAGGGGAAGCTTTGTCACGTTCTGTGTCACGCTGAATCTGCCTGGGAACAATATTAAGTGTGTGCGTGTTTGTGGAGTGCTGAACTACTTTCTAGGTAATTTCAAGAGTATGTTGTTCCTGATAGAATCAGCTGGAACCCACATCCTCGTAACCGAGAGGGCAGTTATATTTAAGGAGGCCAGTTGGCAAAATGGATAGCGGGCCGGGCACCAAAATGCCTAGCGGCTTCACGCATGTCCTTATGTTCTAAGTTCAAATTCCATCGAGGTTCACTTTGCTGCTCATCTTTAAAGGATCTAGAAGATAAGTATCAATTGAGCACTGGGGCTCATTATAATTGACAGATGCGTTCTCTAAAATTTTCCGTCCTTGTGCCGGAATTAGTAACACGTCTAAATACATAATCAAAATTGAGTAGATTTGTCGTGCATCCTACGCAGAAATAATCTCATTTTAAATTGGCTGTATTCAGCAGTATTGCTTCCCATTCAAATGATATTATGTGAGGTGTGTATATCGAGGACAAAATGGGCGTTCAAACAAACTAGTTGTCTCTGTCGTTGGTTTTATGACTATTGATTGCTTCAGAATAATTCATGCTGACATATTATTCTAATTCTGAAAGCCAGAATAAAATTTACGAAAGACAATGCTGGCAAAAATGCTATTTGGACATAAATATATTAATTTCCTTTCATTTTGTCTTTAGTTACTACTACTACCACTACTACTACTACTCTCGCTCTTTGTCTATCTTTCTCCCTTTGTCTGTATATACAGTCACACATACGCAAAGTCATACGCAGACACGTACATAAATACATAGATGCATGCACACATAAACACACACACCACACACGCATATATATACATACATACATATATATATATATATATATATATATATATATATATATATATATATATATAGGTATAGTGAGAGAGAGAGAGAGAGAGAGAGAGAGACAGACAGACAGACAGACAGACAGACGGATGGTTATGTAGGCAGATAAGTAGATAGATGCATAGATAGATAGATAGATAGATAAAGTGAAGCTAATGCATGTGTGTATAATCGGCGGTAAGCAATTAACTGCATAAACTTTACCACGGCTTGCAGTAATTGCCCTTTTAGCCTAAACACGTTTTATTGAATATAGTCTTATCCTGTGTTTTTGTTTTATTCATCTGCTTTGTATTCCTAGATTAATTAGGAAGAAAGCTATCCGGTGATAATAATGAGACATAGATATTTGATACGATTATCCATATAAAGGCTAATGCTCTATTCCCGCTATTTAACAAGCGATAAAAACGTATGTAATTTTATACGGGGATTCTCCGTTCAGAGGAATACTTCTTAAAAAAGCCACTTAGAGGCTTACACATATTTATGAGTAAATATATATTGAGCTTATTTATACACGCATATGTATGTGCAAGAAAATCTCACACAATTTATGACTGTCATTTTTTATTAAAATGAATATGTTTGTTAACTACACCACAACTGCATATATATATTTCAGAGAATACCTTTGTTGAAAACGTCGACATACCCTGTCCCTCATATTATTTTGTCGCTCTTTTATTACATTTTAGCCGTATATTATCTGTGAGCGAGCAGGTTTATCATACAAGGTATTCCAACCGTGACCATCCTATTGTTTTACTGATTATGTTGAACTGCATAATTTAAGTATCTTCTTACATACTAATTAGCAATGATGTCAATTTGGAGGAGTTGTAACTGCTATTTCAGCAGTTCGTTCAATGATTTTAATAGCTCATCGTCACTCGTAACCCATTTGAAGTTTATGGAGTTGGCCACATATCAGATGATTTCCAATTATTGACAACCCTCTTTTCCTTTTGCACAAAGCATATCAACATCTATCCAAAGATTCCAATGTGTAGGAGGGAGATCGGCTGCTAATACCAGCAAGTTTGGTTGTTATATTCTGACAGAAAAAGTATGTGTTGAATTAAATACACACAGATGTATATATATATATGTATATATATATATATATATATATATATATATATATATATATATATATATATATATATATATATATATATATATATATTAGAAGATTTATATGATCTAAGTCAACTTCTGTCATGGGCATTGCTTTGCCAAGAAAATTCGTCAAAGTGTAGCAGGGCAGGGTACTTTTTTTGCAAATGACTACCAGGTATGTACGCATGCAGACCAAATCTACGTATGATGTCCAAGGCAAAAGCAAGGATGTCATATACCTCAAAATATCCAACTTCAACACTTGTATACTTCCACTAATCCAACGCCATATATTAATATTTTAATCAATTTTAATGGAATACAAAGCAAAGAAAAAAAAAACAGAAAAATCAAATTCGCTGCGTTGTGAACTCGGAGTTGCAATAAATGACGTGATTACTTTGTCTGATACTCCAACGAATCAGCCTTTATACCACCTTAAAAGCTACTTAGATGTGTGGTAATGTGAACATCATAAGCTTCTAATAACTGCTTTGTAACAACAAGCGTGATTTCGAAAACTGTAACGTAGTTTTCAAAATATAATTTATTCACCAGTTATTCCTTTTCTGTATGAATTTATTTTCCAGTCATTCTTTTCTGTACGAATTTATTCTCCAGTCATTTCTTCTCTGTGCGAATACGTTGCTGTAAAGATCGAACACACGATCGAAGATACATATCTCCAGGTCAATATTACCTTCCCAAGTAGAATGATTGGTCAATATGCCCTATGTTCTCTTGGTCAAGCTCTCTTATACAAACATAATTGTAGCATTGCGTTATCTTTAAGCTAATTCATACCAACTTCCAGTTACTCCACTTTGCCTCACAACGTAACTGATTCAGATTGTAAAGAATGTGCTTCGATTTCGGTAGTAAAGTTAAACCCAGGTATATTGAGTAATAACTATTTTAGAATTTTAACATCCTCTAATTAATCTTCCAGTGATTTTTTAAAATGTTTCTATGGTGTTATCAGAAGTTACATAATGCAGACAATATAATAATTCAGACCAATGTACATAAAGATGATAAGAAGATAAAGATATTCTTCCTCCATATTTTATGCTCGTATTGCTTCGAGCAAGACATTTTGTTCTGGTACATAAATAGGATTCTTCTGATATTACTGAAATTTCCAGGCAGATTTATTCTCAATTAAATACAAAAAAGAACAATAAAAATTGGTAGATTAGACGACCAAGAGCAATTAAATATTTCAGAGTGAAATTCATTAAATATATTTATTTCTTTATTACCCACAGGGGGCTAAACATACAGGGAACAAACAAGGTCACACAAAGGGATTAAGTCGATTACAGAAACCCCCAATCCGTAGCTGGTACTTATTTAATCGAGTTCTATATTTAAGCGATGAGGAATTATTTACATTTGACGGATATTTGTCCTCATCTTGTCTGTTGTTAATGCTATTTCGGCTGATATACCCTCCAGCCTTCATCAGATGTCTGGGGGAAATTTCGAACCTGGGTTCTCAATCCTAAGGTATTTTTCGATGTTATTGTTATTATTATTATTATTCAGGTCACTGCCTGGAATTGAACTCGGAATCTTGGGGTTCGTAGCCCGCGTTCTGAACCATTACCCATGGGAAATTAAGGAGTGAATTTTTAGGGCTTATAAATATAATATTTTCCTATCCTTCCTTAATACCAGTTCCCATATGCTATTCATATCTGCATTCGGTCTGCTTAGGAGGTTGTTGTGTCCTAGCATATGTGCTGCTTGTTGAAGCTTTGCGATGTTCGTCTACGCTTATTTTGAGGGGTAGGCATATTTTGCCTTTGTATAACCTGCTACGCAGTTTTTGGTCATATTCTCTTCTATTGGAGGTTTTACCCGAAGGAGATATTTGCGAAGTGTTGTATTACACTTGAATACTGTCCTGATGTCATATGGGCCGCATATCTTTTTGTATCTTTTCGTACAGGCTTTTCATATAGGGTACATACTGTAGACAGTTTATTGGTTTCATCCCCTCCTTTCTTCATAATGGGAATAAATAGTATGTTTTGCGGGTAGTCGTTGCTTAATAGATTGTTACTGAGCTTGATCATTTCTTCGTGGTGGGTATCACGATCGCTGCTTATATTCTTTGCTCGATGTTTTAGGTGCTGAATAATCCCTCTCTTTTCACTGTATGGATTGTGGGAATTGAAGTTAAAGTGTCGTCCAGTGAAGGTCAGCTTGCGGTAAACGGATGTCCTAAATGCATACTTGGTGCGTGTTATTAATACGTCCGGGAATGTTAGCTGATTGTCTTTTTCCTTTTCCATTGTGAACTGTATGTATGGCTTTATTGAGTTCACATGATCTAACAGCACTTGGATATCTTCCTGGTGGGGCCAGAGTATAAAGGTGTCATCAACACATTGTAGCCATAGGTTTGGATTTAGTGGTGTTGATCCTAAAGTCAAATTCTCAAAGTATTCCATGTACATTAGGAATGAGAACCCAGGTTCGAAATTTCCTCAAGACACCTGATGAAGGCTGGAGGGTATATCAGCCAAAATGTTGTGTTAACAACAAACAAGATGAGGGCAAATATCCGTCAAATGTAAATAATGTAATTAATGTTATTTAATCGACCCAGAAAGGATGAAAGGCAAAGTCGACCTCGGCGGAATTTGAACTCAGAACGTAACGACAAACGAAATACCGCTAAGCATTTCGCCCGGCGTGCTAACGATTCTGCCAGCTCGCCGCCTTATTTTAAAAAATATATTTGATTGAAATTTTCTTATGAAGCTACCAGTTTTAAAGGTGCAGGTGAGTTGATTACATTGATTCCAGTGATCAAATGGTATTTACTCTACGGACCCCGAAAAGATAAATGACAAAATCGACATCGACAAATTGGAACCTACCTCGTAAACAGCCAGTATTGATGTGTCCCTTATGTTTAAGGGTTCTGCCAGATCGCTGGTAAAATGGAACTGATAATATACAAAATATAAATAGCTTTAATTTAAGTTAAACATGAAATCGTGATAATATTCTTGATATATTAAGGCGGTGAGTTGGCAGAAACGTTAGCACGCTGGGCGAAATGCCTAGCGGTATTTCGTCTGCCGTTGCGTTCTGAGTTCAAATTCCGCCGAGGTCGACTTTGCATTTCATCCTACCGGAGTCGATAAATTAAGTACCAGTTACGCACTAGGGCGGATGTAATCGACTTAGTCTTTTGTTTGTCCCCTGTATGTTTAGCCCCTTATCGGGAATAAAGAAATAAGAAACGTTAGCACGCCAAGCGAAATGCTTAGTGGTATTTCGTCTGTCCTTACGTTCTGAGTTCAAATTCCGTCGAGGTCGACTTTGCATTTCACCCTTTCGGGGTCCATTCATTAAGTACCAGTTGTGTACTGCGGTTGATCTAATCGACTGGACCCCTCACCAAAAACTTTCAGGCCTTGTGCCTAGAGTAGAAAAGAATATATTTATTCCAGAATATCATATACATGCGATGTTAGAAATGTTACAATGAATATGTCAGATACTAAACTCTAAATTTCACAGGGCACAATCTTAAAGTTGATACCGCTCCGCTAAACGCAGAAAACTTCTGTCTCGCTGTTGGCTAAAAATATAGTTTTTCCGATATTAAAACCTCTGTAACTTTTTGATCCACAACATCATACCTTCAAAGCAATGAGACTAGAAGTCTACATTATTATAGTCGATTTTCAAATGTTTTACTGTCTTTTGAAAAATGCATATTTTGCGAATGAAGAAAGAAACTAGATCCGTATTTATACAATTCTTCATAATGTGAGTTTCTTTCTTCGAACATTGAAAAGTAATAAATCTTGTCAAATATAGGTTAGTAAGTTTTCGTTAAGCAAAGTACTTTTAAAAGTAAGGAATATATCTATTGTACTAATATCATTCACTTATACGTGAGTTTGAATACCCTGAAGAAAGATAAAAGATTTTCAACCTCAGCGTGTCTAAGGAAACGTTTCTGGGTCTAGTGAAATAATGCCTCAGAGGCAGCTTATCTGTTACAGACAATATAATTTCCCTTCTCCTATAACTCCGAGGGCATATATGCTGGTTCGAAGAAATTGATTATTAAATTCTTCTTGGTGTAAGCTATAATGATGTGAGTCATACATGTCTTCACTTCTGGCATTATGTGCACAAATAAAATGAATGACATTAACCACCAATATATAGCACATGACAACACGACTTGCCTGAGGTTTGCTTCACATAACATACCACTCAATATATTGTAGCACACCTATATTTCTAAGGAAAATATAGTTGTCTTCACCAAATCTTTCCAACATGAATATTGGCAATTTATTTTAATTATGTTAGAAACTTATTTGAACAATATTCTTTAGAAAGTAATGCATTTAAAATAACATTTCATAACAATATTATTTAAAATATGTAATTTTAATTGCAATGATTCAAGGAAAATGGGGGAAATAATGTTCGTTAACGTAGAATACGCAGAATACGCTTATCTTCAAAAATACTAAAATTTATAAAATCCGCCTACGATTGCCTGCAAGCGACTTATAGCAATTCCAGTTTCATTTCAGTTTCATTACTTTCTAACTGGTGGTTACTCTTTCGGAGACAAGAAATTATGTTCTAAGCGTTAGCAGGAATTATATAGATAGTTTACTGCTGATAGTGCTAGAGAATAAAAAGAAAGCAATTTCTGGTCCTCCTCTCACATTTTTCACAATCTTTAAATTTCTTCCTCTCCGTTGCAAAAGAATACTTCGGCCACCAAAACAAGATAAGAAGCATTTTTAATTTATGGTAGTAATATCCTGTCCAACACATCACTAAATTTAATGCTCATATTTGTTTATCCGTTGTTTTCAATAATTGTCCTATGCCCATCCTCGAGCACTTTTTCGCTATAACACTAGTGCGACTTTAGATTTCATAAACAAAATACCTTTAAAGAGATACGCCGTTTAGTTTCTAAAACAAAACTAAGTATTTCGTCTGAAATTCTAAAGTCTATTACTCTTCAGTTTCTTTGTGAAACGGCTATTGACAATCTCTCTCTCTCTCTCTCTCTCTCTCTCTCTCTCTCTCTCTCTCTCTCTCTCCCAATCACTCACTCACTCTCTCTCCCACTCTCTTTTTATGTAAATAATGCACATAATACACATAATACATGCACACATATATATACACGCGCACGCACACACACACACACACACACACATACACACACAAGAGATGAAATCCCTGACAGAATGTATTTACTGTCTGCCTAAAGCATTTTCGATTATTCGAAACTTCCTCCATAGTTCACATAATATCTATTTGTTACAGAATTTCCTAGAGAATTTACTATGCCAGAGTCAAGTATCACATTTCGATGACAGTTGACCTAAACATGCAAATATAAAGCGTGATATCATTATTATATCGAGGACGTATCAAAATAAGATAGTATTATGAAACTGATAGTTTGGTCAATACCTGTTCAAACATTTAAATATATATATAAAGTTTTCTATGCATCTCTTCAGCGATAAGTGAACTCCGAAGACATGTTCTGCAACTGAAAGTGTTAGAAAACTTTGGAACTTGATACATTTCGAAAGGAAACGATTATGTTGCAGGTTATTTTAGACATTCAGAACAATTTTTCTGGCAAAATGAATACCGCGTGGATAACATTCTTTGGATTAGATGTGATGGCCGGTACGATGCGGCAGTTACTGCTGTTATGCCTAGAGTACATACATTTTAGTGCGCGCGTATTGGATTTTCGTTTTCACTGAACGCATCGAACATACATATTTCATCGAGTTTTGCCAAATGCTTGGTGGCCAAATGCTTGGTGTTATTCAAGCTCCAAGAAGACGATTCAGCAGATCTTTTTCGATGATGCCACGGTAAAAAAACTCAGATTGAGGTGTGGCACGACCGCCTCAAGCATGGATGCATAAGTTGAGGGCGAGGCAGATTCAGGCAGGCCATCCACAAACAGAAATGATTAAAAACTCAGAATGGAAATAGCTCAGTACATACTGGGCTTTGCAAATTTTGATCCAGATTCGTGAAGTACATAATCACTGGTGATGAGACATGGACTTACTTTCTCTGCTCGATACGTTCGGTCATCTACAGGCATAACAACTGGAGACTGACGCAGCCCACCAGCGTGTCATCTCCCATCCAAAGACTTCTGCCTATACGACAGTACTTTTGGCGGGTAAGAATAAAGCAGGATACATTTTTGACGCACCTCGTATATATATATATATATATATATATATATATATATATATATATATCAAAATAAGCAACAAGGATATTCAAGGTTAATGCAGTACGATCGTTTCATACGACTTCATTTATTTAAGCAATGTTAGCATTACATTAAATGTAAAATGCAGAGCAATCTTCAGTTGCACAAACATACAGACAATGTACTGAAATTTCATTTCAGTAGAAGGACATATTATTGCAACTACATTTAAACACTCCAAGTTGGAAGGAAGAATACAAAAAACCATTTTGACTTAGCCAGACCATACAGGCTCGTTATTAATTCCAAGAAGATTTTAACTGTCCCTGATTTTATTTGTTTTTTGTTTCATCTTATCAGACCTCGTGATTCAAGGCTTAAGAGGGCACCAGCCTTTTCCTTATAAGGAAATGGAAGGGGTAAACAATATACGTGGATATGGTTATAAGGATTCTTTAGGTTTTAGTGGCACACTATTATAGGTTGGGTGTTTTTCACTAAAAGCAGACCAATCTATAATGTAGCATTATATATATATATGCATATATATATATGCATGTATATATATATGTGTGTGTGTGTGTCTGTGTGTGTGTGTTTTCGTGTGTGTGTATGTATGGATATGTATATAATAGCTGAAGGATTAAAATTAATCAAAGGACATATTCAGTATATCTACCTACCTACTAAGTATGTCAAAACTTATTCAAATCGTCATGGATATGTATATATATATATATGTGTGTGTGTGTGTGTGTGTGTGTGTGTGTGAGTGTGTGTGTATGTGTGTGTGTGTGTGTGTGTGTGTTTGCATGTATTCAAAGATTAATTTTAATAATAAAGGCTAAAATCAATAATAATTTTACCAGGTAGCCAGTGGGGAAATAATAACCTTATAGGTAAATTTTATTAAATATTTTATAATTTTATACATAAATATAACAAGGGGCGGCTTTATGCCTCTCCACACACCGTAAGAAATAGACGCTAAAGTCATTTTTACCAGGACAATTTTTCCCGAATATATTGCATAGAAACATGTATTGTTTTCTTCAACAAAACCAAGTATCGTAGAATAGGTGTGTGTTTAATTCAGTCTTTTAACAAAACTAATAAAAGATCTCTATTACGCAAATAAAAAGTAAGTGTATAACAGTGTTGGAAAATGGAATGAGTAAATATTGGTATGGTTCCAACGTTAAAATAAACACATTTACAACCTGTTAGATTTTTAATGGACGACAAATATGCAGGATAGTGTGACTCTCAAGCATTGTCTACTAGAATACATGTATGATACAGTTGAAAGTAATGAATTCACATAATATCTCCACAGCAGGTACTCATGTTTTGTCATGCATTAGCTTTTTTAACTACTATAAAATTTAGAGAATATATATCAATGTTATACATTATTATTCTTCGCATGTTCCGACAGAATTGTTGGTGTATGCTTACTGCTACTGCATTTCGTTCCATAGAGCACCTTTTCTCTTCAAACATGTTGAGAATGAATCTATCACATCATTGTTTTGATTCTCGCTGTTCTATTTCCTGACAAATGAGAAAAAAATGAAAGGAAATTTTTACAGTAAATAGTTTGTGCAACCTATTGTAGTGGAGAAAAACTCTAATAATAACTGAATTTGTTGATTCCTCCAATTTGGATTTAAACCGTATAGAGAGAAAGTAAAAGAGAGTCAAAGTGAGAAATAAAGAAGTTAACATAATAGGTACAGCGAAAGAGTCTTATAAATTTCAGAAACTTAGATATTTTTTCATGAACTTTTGCTGAGGTAGTAATTCGATGGAGCGGTTTGCAATCATCTTGATAATGTTTAGAAGAATGATAACATATTTTGTTTTGCTAAGATAAACATGAGAGGTTTCTTTAATTTCAATGTAATATCTGATTTTATTTTGAACATTTATATACAGTTCCTCATTTTGAATAAGCAACAATTAATTTCCTAAAAGTTAGACATTGAAAATTGAATGTATATCACAATTTTTGATATCACTTACGTATGCAAAGGTATCCTCAAATATTACACCTCGTATGATGGGTTGAACTCTAGGATGGCTATATTCAGCATACACTAAGAAAACAACTCGGTTTTAAAACTTAATATTCTAGGTGAGGAGGGCATAATTGATTGAATCGATTACAAAACATACCGCGGAACATATGCACGAAAGTTGATCGAAGGAGAAGGCTATTTAAGACTCCAATGAGTTGAATTGTAAATTGACACGGACAATTATTATAGAAAATCTTTTTCTTTCCTCTTGCACGTTACTGTTGTAATAGCGTATTACTCTATCTTTATTCATTACCAATTTAGTCGTAAAGTGACAATTAATATTTATTTCCTATTTGGGTACAAGTCTGGACATTTACAGTGGACAAATAGTAAAACATTAATGAGCGTTTCAAGGACATTACATGGTCGAGATACAATTGATATAACAATAAAAACTGCTGTTGCTGCTGCAGCTACTACTACTACTACTACGATTACAACTAGCATTACTACTATTACTGCAGTTACTAAAATTAATAAGGATGATTATGATGATAACGAAGATAATGATGGTAATGATTATGATGATGATGTTGCTCTTTCTGTTTTACAATTTAATAATTATAAAATATCAATAAAAACTATAACGACAATATTGATTCTTATTTCTACTACTATTATTATTAGTATTATTATTATTATTATTATTATTATTATTAGTAGTAGTAGTAGTAGTAGTAGTAGTAGTAGTAGTAGTAGTAGTAGTAGTAGTAGTAGTAGTAGTAGTAGTAGTAGTAACACGGTGAGCTGGCAGAATCATTCGCGCGCCGGGCAAAATTATTAACGACATCTTGTCCGCTTTTACGTTCTAAGCAGAAATCCCGCCGAAGTCGACGCTGCTCTAATCCTCTCGGGGTCGATAAAGTAAGTACCAATTGAACACTGCGGTCAATGTAGTCGACTCATCCTCTTCCCAAAACTGCTGCTCTTGTGCCAACATTCCAAATCCTTATTATACTCGGCAAGCTCCTTGGTGGTAGTGTCGGTATCAAATTGAATGGAAGCTAATTGCCCGAGTTTGCCTCTTACAAAAGTTGCTTTAGCATACTTACCAGGCCAAAATCTATCCCGATATCATTACTGTATTTTTTAAAAGTTGTTAGCAGCCCTGCTAGCTCTTCATCATTTCTAGCAAACCATTTCAGATTGTCCATATAAAACAGATGGTTTATTGTAGTATTGTAAACTTTAAACCCATACCTGGTGTTATTTAGTTCGATTGAGAGTGGGATCATTGTCATGCAAAAGAATAATGGGGAGACGAAGTCAATTTGAAAGATGCCTCGTTTGATGTTGATGTTGTTAGTTTGAGTCATCCCATTACTATGGTTTAGAAGGAGACGTATGTTCCACTTAGCCATGCTACCTTGTAAGAATTTGGAGACAACTGGAGAGAACTTATATGTCTCAAGGGCTTGGGTAGCCAATTATGTGGAACACTATCAAACGCTTCCCTGTAGTCTATCCATGCCATACTCAGGCTCTTTTTGCTCCAGCAGCAATTCTATACAATCCTTTTAAGTTATGACTAATTGATCTTTGCACCCATAAGACTTCCTTTTACAGTCTTTTTGAGCTAGTGGAAGGATAGATCTCTATTCAAGGAAAGCGTATATTCTGGCTGTTGATATGTATGTTAACATCTTGTAGGTGGTATTGTGGTATTGGTCGCTAGTTCTTTGGAATTTTTGTGTCTTTAGGTTTTGGTAGAAGGTGTGTTGTTCCTTCGGTCACCCAGGCAGGTATTTGCTCTGAATTCTCAAAGATATCAGTCAGAGATGCAGCGAAATGTTTGTGTACTTCTGTGAGGCAACTTAGCCTGAAGCTAGGAATTCGGTTCAAACCTGGGGTTTTCCATTTTTGAGACTTTCGAAGAGAACAGCCTAGCTTTTCTACTCCTATTTCCTCCCATTTCTGCTCTTCAACTTCATCCAGTCTCACTTCCTCACCTCCTAACCAGTCAGCTTTAGCAGTATATTCGTTTTTGTTGCTCCATATCTTCTTCCAGATTTCTTCCATTCTCTCAGTCTAAGGTGGCTCCTTCACTTCTATCTCACTTTTGCCAATTTCCCTATACAATTTCTTTGCATCCGTCTTGAATATATTGTTTAGTCAATAAAACTTGATTATTTTGTCATACCATCTAAGCCGTTGGGCTTTCCGTTGTATTCGTTGTTTCAATTGTTCCATGGTTGCGAGGAGATTTATAAAATCTTTCATTTTATATTTGTGCTTACTTTTTCTAGCTCGTGGCGTCTTAACATTTACTCCTGTGGCAAATTCATCAAGAAATGTCATATCCGTCCGCAAAAAGTCGACATCTTTTTTGTATTGCTACTTTCCACTATTGGCATGGTTGTTTCTGACCTGTGTCGTCCTGATACCTAGTTGAGCAGCTACAACTTTAGCGGTGGTGGAATAGATGGGGTTATTTAAGGTTGATAGCTCATGTCTAAGAGCAACAATATATATCTTGATTTTGTTTTTGATTATTATACTGTTTGAGATCTTTGACAGTGGTTCTCTATTAATGATGTCAGTAGACCCAGTCGTGCTGAGTTCTCTGAAAATATCTTTTTTTGCTTCTATGATCTCACAATTATTCACCTCAAATTCTGTGTCATACTTATTCTGGTCTTCTTGCGGTAGGTCTACTTTCTCCTCTTTCCCCGTATATCTGTTCTTCGCTATCCTTTCTGTAGTTTCCTCATTGGGATATACTGCTTGTACACTGGGTTCTGTGCACCTGTTACCTATTTGGTCTGAATTGTTGCTGTTTTCATTTGATCTACCATGAGATATTTGTGTCCTAATGTGGCCAATTTCAACGTCAGTTAAACTTTTATTCTTCATGATATCTCTAGGTACATTACTTAGTTTATTCCCATCTATATATCTGCGTACTTCAGTGCCTACTCAATTTCTCTATGTTTATGCTCACTGCTCCCAGGGCTCCGACAATTATTGGTACAATTGCTACCATATTCATCGACCACAACTGCTTAACTTCCCAAGCTATCTCTCCACTTTTCTTTCTTCCTTATCGCATATCTTGTTGTCAGCTGGACATGCTATATCTATGATCGCTCAACATTCAATGCAATGCCAAATAGGTTTACGCCATCATCAGTATCATCATCATCATCATTATCATTATTATTACTATTATTTACGTGCTTTCACTGCACTGCCGAGCGCAGGCCTGTGTGCCTTGGATTTGTACTGTGGTTTGTTGTGATGCTCTTATTTTTCCTCTATTGAAAGTTTTTTTCTTTTTTACGTAGGAAGTGTGCGGTACCTAGTATTTTATCGTCGCCGAAAGGATGAATATCAAAGTCGTCTATGGTGACATTTGAATTCAGAACATAAGGACTGAAGAAATCCCGCGAATCATTTTGTCCGACGTGGTAACGAATCTACCGCCTCACTACCTTACGACAATATGTTATCTATAAATATTGCGTTCAAATTTTGGTAGAAGGCTAGGAAATTCTAGGGACAAAGAATGTCGATTACAACTGGTACTTATTATATCGCCTCAAATTGATGAAAGCCAAAGTCGATCGAGGTGGAATTTGAATTCAGAAGGTATTGTCGAAAGAAATACAATTAAGAATTTTCTCTGACGCGGAGGCTATGATGCCAGCTCAGCGCCTCATGTTGTTTATAAATATTAATGTGTACATATATGCATAGACAGTTGGATATATATTTCATTAATTAATTTACGTAGATACTGCGTATTTAGTGGCATTTCCCCAGAGTTTATGAGGTTGGTTTTGGTTTTCTGTACATGTCACAATAAGATATCGTGCATAAAAGAAACTATGATTTATATAACAATGGTCTTTCGGATTTGATTTATTTTGCTTTAAAAGAAAATTTCCAGCAGATTTATTGAGAAGTTTTCTTTCCGTTTCACCGATATTGTTGGATTAAATTCGTTTTGTGGATAAAGATTCTTAGTGCACGTTTATGTTGTTATTTAGCCCGGAGCTCTTATCATTATTGTTGTTGCTGTATAGTATTTTTAATTTTATTATGTGCCTTCAATGCTGTACCGAATGCACAATGTGCGCCATGGGCATTTGCTGTGATTTGTTTTAGTGTTGTTGTTTTTACTGTATTGAAAATGATTTATGTAGATGTGCAGTGGCTAATAATGCTATTTTTTAAATATGTATTATATGTTCGTAAGTCCTGTTTGGACGGTGTGTGCTGTTTTTTTTCTGTATGCTGTTAATCATGCATAATGCACCTGTCATTAAAGGGCTTATTTCTTTCTTCAGGCCCTGTATTCAGGCTATCCCTGTTTCTAGATCATTACATTTCAAGAATTTTCTTCAATTTTTCTTGAAATGGATTGTCACCTGTTGATAATAACATGCCGATTAGAAGTAATTTTTCTCTTGGTAATCTCTGAAAACAATATCTGGACAATTAACTTGGAACTCCCTACGTATGTGTATTAGAATATCTCACAGTATGATTGCTTTTCTGGGTACATCTACGCCATTTTCTTCCAGCTATCATTCAGTACTGCTGGCACAAATAGCAGTATATATAGGTCTATCATGTATGTGGATTTATTCCTTCTAGACCAGCATTGGGCAACCACAGATAATATGATTTATTGTTTCTTCTCTATCAGTACATATTCTACAGTTTCTTTCTTTACTTTTTGTCATTACGTATCTTTTGTGGTTTCAGATCGGGATGCTATTTTGTGCGAAATTAAAAAAGCTTCTCATACAGAGTTGTGATTTATTCTCTCTATGTCTTTTCTGTTTAGCTTATATTAGTTTTTGTCATGTAAGGAGTTCCCCAGCCATCATCATACTCATTATTATCATTCTTGAGTGAAAGAGTAGCGCATGCCATCACAATGACACTGGTAAACAATTGTACAAAGCACAGCATAACCATCTTGACTAACAGTCTGTAAAGTTTACACAGGCACATGTATCGCAACCCTACTCGCATAACATGATTTGATATAAAAAATAAACACCGCATGAGTTTGCAGAAGGGGCCCAGTTACAATTTTCTGTAGGTCAGGAAGTCTATCCTGTTCAAGTGGTCCATGAATAAGGTTTGTCTAAAATTCTGATGAAAGAAAAACCCATGAGTGAACTTTTAGAGGACACTTGTTGACTAAATTAATGTTGGATTATTTAAGGCTACAATTTCTTTTGGAAAGCTTGCCCATCGTAGTGGGACGTGTCAGGTTGTGTCAGGTTGTCAGGTTGAAATCTAAAATATGTTTGTACAGACTTTGTGCTTGAGCACTCCCTACTACAGATACTGAAAGGATGTGAGTGACCATAATTTTTTTTTTTTATTAATCAGGATAACAGTGTAGTCATACACGTATCATTGTTGCTGGATATCAAGTTGTACCCGGCAGATTTTGTTGTCTGACACATTTCTTATTGTTCTTCCTACATTAGGAAAATAGGCTTTCTGGATAAAGAACACGCTGTACTCATGTATGAATCCGACCCGCATTATCGATTAAGCAGCACATATTTTCGCCTCTATAGTTTAGACAATATGCTGGTTGAATATTCTGTCTGCCCATACTTTTGTACTTTAATATCCCACAATACATTTAAATGGTCATTTTCCAGATTGTTTCTTCTATGTTAATATCGTTTTGCAATTTTTTTTAGAGTTGCCATTATATAGTTGTAATAACGTTATCATGTCCATAATTTTTTACAGACTTTGAGAGGGCAATTTAAATGAAGATGCTATAGACAAAACTCTCTTTTCTTTCATTGCGCATTGTACATTCAGTTAAGATTACTTCCTTATCGATGTTTTCCTGTTGTAACATATTTTACTTGGTACTGCACAGATTGAGTCAATCCTTCATTTTCTTTCTTAAGCACTCACTTCTTTCGCCATTGAAATGAATTCTGTTTATTATGCCTTTCGGAAGTTTGAAAACAACTTTCCATGATCTGTTACAGTTCCGATCATTGGCTTCTTTCTCTGATATTTTCACTTTTTCGTTTCCGTTAGTTCTCATAATGCCCTCAACAGATTTCTAAAGAAATCTTGTATACTTTTGCCTATTTTTATACGACATTTCTACTACAGTACAATCTATCCAGAGTAAGACTATGTACATTGTCAGCAATTTCTTGATGTTTTGTCAAAGTTTTAAAGACGGTCTTTTATCCATTTACTTAAGCCCTCGCTGTACCCTAATGGAATACGGCTCCTGAGTTTCAGTAATTTTAAGTATTTTTAAAATCATTTTTGAATTTTAGTATTTTCCTTCTTGCCTGGAAAATATTCTTTCCTGATATAACTTCTTCTTGTTTCCTTTTTATACAACGAGCTTCCAAGACTCCTGTATTAATATCCATATGTTCATCAATGAGCTGCATCATCGCCCCATTCAGTAAATTCAGTACCGCATGTTTATGGAAGTTTTGCTTTAGAAATACAAAATCCCATCTTGATATTGCTAAAACCTTTTACAGTATTTACAATGATTTCTTTTTACCTCTAAGTTATGTTGTATAGCTTTGGGTCTTCCATGAAATTTAGGTTTAATAATCCGCTGGCTGCTTATAAAATTATATCCACCTTTTACGTATTTTGATACTAAAGAAAATGTGACAAAATCAATAACGCAGATTAGAAAGGATTGTCTACTACCTTGAAAGTTATTCTGATCTATTTTGAGTTCTTTTTTTTTTAATGGATGCCTTCCTGCAGTGGGTTCCGTTTCTCAACCACCCGTATTTACAGTTATTGGTTTAGAGACGTTATTTGCAATTTTAAACTTACAGAGTGTTTTAAAATACTAGATGTCACATGCCTGCTGTTAGTTGCTCTTCAAGCCTTTACTTCTGTTTCACTTTCTTAATTTCATCTTTTTAGCAATATTTCGTTTTTACCTTTCTTTAATTTTTCCCGCGTTTGATATTTTCGTTATGGAGTAGGTTATGTTCCTCTAAGTGTGAATAGATCTCATAAGAGAAAATATTTGTTTGCAATATGCATAATCGTGGGAAGCATGTTTGTTGTTTGTCTGTAGCTTTAACACATTCGTGCTTTTCATTTACAGTAGTATTTTACCCCTAATCATTCACTCGAGAATACTTTCACTTCGAAAACGTTGATTTAATGTACTTGCCGCTATGTATTAACGTTTTACATTTAGGACCTCCGATGTCCACGCTATAGTAGTAATTTTTGTCAATTTCGATTTAACAATGAATATATACTTTCATTTAAACGTTTGCATTTGAAGGCAGCAAGTATAATACAAAAAATACAACCACATTAGTAAAATATTAGAGAATGCATATGTGTTTAAAACACAGGTTGTCATCATAAATCAAATGTTGTTAAACATTTCAAAGCTATATAGTTTCTATATAATTTCAACTACCCGTCTAAGAGATTTGGCAATGACATGCACTTTTTAAAATTATATTGCAATTTCAATTTTTGTCAAGCAAACATTTATGAATACTGAATTTTTTTTTTTTAAATAAAGCCCATTTGAAAGCTCTGCACAAAATCCAATATAATAACGATTTCTTTCATAGCTTTGATCCCATAGTACTATTTTCCAAAAGACTGCATATTATTGATGACTTTGCTCAAAACAAAATAAATATTGACAGGAAAACTAAACAATAGAATACACGCTACATTTGGAAGTTAGTCCATTAAGAGAAATAGGAAAATTTATTTTATTGCAAGTTCAAAGCAAATGTTATAATATAAATAATATTGATTAATAAAATTCAAAAATTATATAAACTACTTGGCTAAGTAATATCATAAAACTTAAAATATAGGTTAAGTTAAAATTCTCTTATATTCTCGGGATTAGTGACCGGACAAAAGTAGTCATGAAATTTAAAAAAATATTTTCAAACAGAAGACACATTAGGAACCATCAGTCAAAGGAATATAGAATAGCTTACAAGCGAAGCCTTAGTATTTAGGGAACTGCGTAGTTACCTTATAAAATATATGCTCAATAGATTACATAAACTAACATAATTCCCTATAAATCAATATGCTGACGTCCAACTTTCGATTCACATAGGAATTATGATATTTCTATTACCCTGGCAGCTGAGAATGTCATGGACATCGTATATCATTTCATAGACCTAGATATCCGTAAGTTTCGCATTAATATTTAATTAGTATTCAAATTTTTAATAAGCCGGAAATATGATAAAGTGTCTACAAAATAGGTATATTTCACTCATACCAATTCTAATCTGACCAGTTTAATTTCCATTATGAAGCTAATCTAATAGCTTTAATCCAATACAGCGTTAGTAGACGGGAAAATGGAGAGGTCTGAGTATTATATTGCCAATTCTGCATAAAAGTTAATAGCCCGGTGAGAGATACTGATCTTTACTAAAGGTTATGTACATTATTTCACTTTTAGAAGTTTTCTTCACAGTTACGCGAAACGAATGAAATCACTTTGTAAAATTTTAATGGAAATAAGGCAGCAAGCTGGCAGAATCGTGAGAACGCCGAACAAAATGCTTAGCTGCATTTCGTCCATCCTTGCATTCTAAGTTCAAATTCCGTTAAGGTCGGCTTTGCCCTTCAAACTTTCGGGGTCGATAAAATAAGTACCAGTTGAGCACTAGGGTGGATGTAATCGACTTAAACCCTTCCCACAAAATTGCTGACTTTATATTAAAATTTGAAATCAGTATTAAGGCGGCGAACAGGCAGAATAATTAGCACGCCACGTAAAATTGTTAGAGGCATTTCGACTGTCTTTACGTTCTGAGTTCAAATTCCGCTTATGTCGTCTCTGCATTTCATCCTTTAGGATTCGGTAAAGTAAATTTAACACTGGAATCGATGTAATCGATTTATACCCCTCAACACACACGCTCACACACAAAATTGTTGACCTTCTGCCATCATTTGAAACATATTTCCGAATGGAAATAAGGCAGCAAACTGGTAGAACCCTTAGCACGCCAGGCAAAATGCTTAGTGGCATTTCATCCTCTTTTACATTCTGAGTTCAAACTCTGCCGAAACTGACATTGCCTTTCATCCATTCGAAGTCGATAAAATAAATACCAGTATAGTACTGGTGTTGATTTTACCGATTTATCCCCTCACCAGAAACCACTGGTCTTGTACCAAAATTTGAAAGCAATATCCGAGAGGAAATAAGGCGTGGGGCTAGCAGAACCCTTAACATGCCGGGAAAAATGCTTAGCGGCATTTCGTCCGTATTTACCCTCTGAATTCAAATTCTGCTGAGTTCATCTCTGCCTTTTATCATTTCAGATTTGGTAAAATAAGTCCGAGTTGAACACTGGAATTGATAAAATCGATTTATCTCTTCTCCCAAAATTGCTAACCTTTTACCAACATTCAAGATTAATATTCGAATGTAAATAAGGTTGCGATATGCCAGAATATTTTCTGCACTGGACAAAAGCTTAGCAGCATCTCTTCCGACATTATACTCTGAGTTCAAATGCTGCTAGGGTCGACTTTGCCATTAATGCTTTCAGAGTTAATAACATTAGTACCAGTTTAACATTGAAATTGATACAATAGAATTACCACCGACCTCGTAATTGTTGCCCTTGCGCCAAAAATTTAAAGCTAATAAATTGATTATAAGTGCTTAGCAGCGTTCTTAAAATCCTTACTTCTGTGTTCAAATGTCAACAGTGTCGACTTTGCGTCTTTTCGGGTTCACTAAAATAAGTACCAATTGCGTATTTTGGGCCAATGTACTCGACTAGCTCTGCTCTCCTAAAATTGATAGACTTGCGCCAAAAATTTCAAACTAATATTAGACTGAAGGAGATAGAAGATAGTAAATTGCATACTGAATTCGGCTTGAAATCGCTCAGTTTTCATATCAGTCTACTCAGCTGTAGACAAACTGAATCCCTTGCAAATAACTTTTTAAAATCCCATCGTATCAATGTAAGAAATCGATACAAACGAAAAATTTCTCAAAAAGTAATAATTATTTTCTCCACGACTCTGTGTAATTAATATAGTTCAGACATTGATTTAAAATGTTATCAAGTGGTTTTAACTATTTGCAGTGTTTTAAATTTGTTATTTGCCTAATTCAACAGCACTTTCTTTTCGTTTTATTGTTGCTATATCATTGAAACCTTATATAAATCTTCTAGAATGCGATGAAAGCTCTTGTTAAATCCAAGAGAAAATTCGGAAAAAGGTTTACAATAAAATGCTCAATCTACATTATAGTCATTAAAAGAAGATTAATAAACTAGGAATCTGATGTATTATTTAGATTTAATGGTAAAGAATATAGTTTGACATGTTTTTTTTTTGTTATGTGCATAGTGAAATATTGTAACAGTTATAGCTTTAATTATAATTTAAGTATGTGCATGATTTTTCTTTTTTTTTTTATAAAATTGATGCTTAATATATAATACATTAATACTTAAGTATCTACACGATATCAACTCTCCTTGTTAATTAAGTTGTTGATGAAGCAACTGATATACTATCCATAAGAATTAAAGGATTTTCAGCTTGTTCCTACCATGAAACAGCATTTAATAAAGTGATTTAGTATAATTTAATTTCCATGGGACAATAGATATATTACGGCAAAATGCATGATTTTTGTTTTCAGTTACTTCATTAATATTAATTTCTTTTGTAAAGCTCAAAGTTGTTTTGCAGCATTTAAAGTTCGAATTTTAGTATGAATTGCATTTATGCGAATGATTCCTTACTATTACGTATGTACCGAATTGATATGAACATTTCCATTAGAAAATTGCTCACGTTTTTAATGATAGAAACTCTAAGCTATATTCATATTTTTCTCTTCTTTAAGAGCGATTTAGAAAAAAATCTATGATTCCAAGTTTTACAAGCATCTGAAATAAAAGCACTTTTTTCTCGAAAGGCTCATGTGTATCATGAAAGCAATAAGTATACGAATATAGGACACTTATTTAAATGCTATATACTTCTCTATCATTCTATAGAATTTCCTTGACTGATGTTTAGAAACAAGCTATATGACATTAGTTTAGAAATAGAAAATACATAGATAATAGTTTTAATCCAAATTATAAACCTGTAACGTAAAGAAAGCGTAAGACAAATTTATTTTCATATATATTTGACTGAAGATTGCATGCTGCAGTGAAGATCGCTTGTCGCAGTGAAGATTACATGTTGCAGTGAATACAATACTATACGTCATCGAATGTCCAAATTACATGAAAGAATGAATATTTCTGTATATCGAGGTTATTGAAATTGATTGCTCGCCTCTTTAAAGCTAGGAGTTTCAATCTGTGCTACATGTTATTTTGCAGTTTGATGTGTCACGAATAACACCAGATCAATATTTCGTATCGATCCCCGTCAATCAGACACGCATATTGTAGAGTTTAGCTTGGCACTGCCCAATTCTTGCCCACATGCCACCATATTTTATGTCATGATCGAATTTACCACATTCAGGGTGTGGGAAACTTACTTGAGGTAAGTCACTCGCTACACAAAGGATTATCGATTGTGATTTGGATTTATCTTCGCGTCTTTTAGGGCTAATTATTTATTCTTGCCACAAAATTAGCTCAGCAAATAATTGTGATGAAACTTACTATCTTTGTTTACTAGCTTTGTCTCTCTATATATGAATACAAGTGAATTGAATCAAGTTAATACGTCATAGTATTGGATTATCAATATACAACTCCTTCACTGCCATCTAAAGGTATGATAAAACAGGAAACTTAACGAATATTTTATTGCTCGTTTTCTCCAATGGTTTTGAGAGTGTGTGTGCTTGCGTCTCCGCCTATGTTTGTGCTTATGTTTCTGTGTGTGTTTGTGCTCGTGTGTGTGTGTGTGTGTGTGTGTGTGTGTGTGTGTGTGTGTCCGTGTGTGTGTGTGTGTAACTGTATACCGTAGTAACCATCCCTTCGATTAACATAAATCTTGCCTGTTTTATTACTGATGCTGAAATCATCAGAACTGGTTATAATTTTCCTAGTCTTGATATTTACAATTATGGTATTATACCTTATATATTGTCATAACACTTTATATTGTGTAGGATTAATATGAAAATTATTGTTGCTTCTGGTTCTTATAATCTCTTCCGATAACAAATATTCTGAACTGTTGAGGATATTTAACAGCATTTTCTTTCTTGAGAATCCTTCTAGCCGAAACCTTCTGGTGAATCTGATAATCTATGATGAATTCACATTTGCTGGCTCAAAAAGTAATTATCCAGAGTTAGGGGAGGTATTTTCAGATTATTTCCGCTACTATGTTTGAGCGTCAGAGATGTATTACCCTGCATTTCTGTTTCGAAATTTTTAGAATCACCTGAAGTAAGGCTATTAATACAATGAATCATATATCTCTCAATCTAGAAACGACTAAGCGAAAGCTTCTTCCAGTCTGAGTTGATAATATTCAGTTTTCTGACATTTTCTTTCAACTGCCTATATAAAGGAAGAAATAATTTACATTGGTATTGCGTTCTTGCGATGCTGGTGCTTAGCGTCCAGCTGTTATCTGTTTGTACGTGCAACACAATACTATATGTCATTGAATGTCCAAATTACAAGAAAGAATGAATATTTCTGTATATCGAGGTTACTGAAATTGATTGCTCGCCTCTTTAAAGCTAGGAGTTTCAATCTGTGCTACACGTTATTTTGCAGTTTGATGTATCACGAATAACACCAGATCAATATTTCATATCGATCCCAGTCAATATGATTGCTTTATATAGCGGATTTTTGCTATAAATAGTAAATCTTTGGTCAAATCGTAATGGACCTTTCATTTTGAGATTTTTTTTTTCATTCTTTACTAACTTCTGTTTTTCGTAATCGGCCACTGTGCATCTGAATAACAGTGGCCGTCCTATCTCTGTCATATTATTTTGATTTTGACTGGGTTTTGGTTCTTGATTTCCACAATTCTCTCAGGAGAATTATCTATTGGACTGTTGATACTTGTATTTGATAGTCATTATGAGTGACTGAATTCGTTTGGTAGAGAAGCATATTCTCTATCATAGCATGTTGAGTACTGACGTAATTCGGTTTCCAATGAAAAGCAAGTAGTTCTAATCCCAATAAATCATTCTCTTCATATGACTAACCTTTTCTTGAGACCGCAATAGTTTTTGATAGAATTTTAAATTCCTCTCGCCATAGTTTGGTAACCCGCTAATGTCAAGCCCAGTTTCGTATTATGCCAAGGAGTAAATAAATCATGTTCCTGCTTGATTTCTTTTAAAATAAACATTTCCATACATATATTCGAAAATATGTATCTGTTGTTTTTTATTATGTTCTCATAAATGACAAAATATTAAAGAAAAATATCTATTACGCCAATATGAAATATCTAATGGGCTGAATTTCATAGTATACCTACATAACGTATGTCTATAATTTCAAACTGTGAAGGATATAACCAAGTAGACATTTCTAAAATGCCACTGTTGTGTGAACGAGGTTCGGTGCTATAGTTCTTATATGAACTAATATGAGCTGCGGAAAACCTTCAAATGGACTAACTCATCTTTTAAGGAATGCATGAAAATTAATGCTTTGCGCAGCAATATCTACAACATTGGGATCCTCCTTTCCAACCAGCAACAGTAAGGTAACATCCAACAAGGATCAAAGAATTTTCGTTCCCTTGCATGGGACTCCAGCCTTGAGGTCCTTATAGCCCAAATAGTGGAGTGGTGATGTGGAGTCTTTAAAATGAGTCTGACACTGTGTTCTCTTTCCACCAGAAACGAGGAGTGGGTAAACACCGATATCTTTGTCGATATGGTTGTTCCATGGCACTATATTTCAGATTGCTATTCTCCAAGTCACTGGTGTGAACAAATATTTTCCAGGCTATGCCTTATACTTTCAGAGTTATTGGGTTGAAAATTAGGGAAGAGTTATGGACATGCATCATACATCATAGAATAGAAATATGAAACATAACAAATACTTCAGTTGATATAATCTAATATTAATCTTATATTTAAGATACATATGAAAAGTACAAAATGCTCCTTTTACTGTTTTCTATAGCAACGTATTCTCTTACAGTTTTGTCAATATGCATAAGGAATTTAAGTGCTCTGCAGTCATGGTAGACCGAAATTTATAAAGGAAAGTTTGAGGAGCTGATTTCTGCTTCACAGCTTGCGATAGGCATTGTCAAGTACAGCTTAAGTGCAGTGGTAATATTAGGGAACACTAAGGTTGTTAGCTGGCAAAAACGTGAGCACGCCAGGCGAAATGCTTAGCAGTATTTTGTCTGGCTTTACGTTCTGAGTTCAAATTCCGCCGAGGTCGATTCTGCAATTTATCCTTTCAGGGTCCATGAATTAAGTACCAGTTGCACTCAGGGGTCACTATAATCGGCTGGCCTCCTCCCCCACAATTTTGGGCATTGTGCCTAGAGTAGAAAAGAATATTAGGGTACAATTCAATTGACTATTGCTCATAAATAAGCTAAGGAACTGTGCGCTGCAATTTATATGGTGTTTTCGTCTGTGTTCCGCGATTTCCTAGGGTGTAAATACTCTTTGATCTGATAACACTCATTTATTAATTTGTGCTCAAATCTTTGTAATGCAATATTATAAGTTTGATACTGTCCTGATCAAATTCTGAATGTTTCATAAATTCTGAGAGAAACTTGAACCGTTTTTCAATCTGCTCATATGGGTCCAATCACTTGCTTAACGGGATTATCGAGCAGTCACAGACTTGATTTAGAATTTCTATCCTAAATTTTCAGCCCCTTTCAAAGAAGCCCTATTACTTGTACCCTCCGGAAATTTCTTTGTAACAATGCATTTGGAAACATCAGAAGAATTTGAGGTAATATATTCACATAAACTTTTTCTGATTCCTAGTGTGCAATCCTGTTGGCTGAATTGTCTCGTAGTTCTTTAACAAATGAAAGTAAAGATGCTAGCAGAAGGTAACCTTCAAATACATCAGAACCAGGGATTTGGAGTTTCTTAATTCTATTGTTAAAACACTCCATATTTTTTCCCAAACGACTGTTAAAACAGCATATTCCAATTTTGCCAACTTATGGTATAAAGTTTTTGCATCTTGCTTACATTTAGGATTCTCTTCTGAGTCTTCAAACATATTTTTGAGAGCTTGTAAAATATCCTTATATTCATTGTTAATTTCGCGGACTGCTTCATGGTGTGCAGGCTATCTAGTTGCACTTATGCTCGTTAGAGAAAAGTCTAGATTGCCCTGCGTGTTTAAAATTCGACATCTTTGGGGAGATTCAGAAAAGAAAACATACTGCTGCCGCAAGATGACAAAATAGTCAACAGCTTCAGGTACAGTAGACACTGTCTTTTCTCCAACAAGGTTGAGTGAATGGTTTGCACCTATTAATGTTTTTAAGAAATGATTGCAGCCCTTTCACCGTGCTCTTCATGTTGGAAGCATTATCGTACAACTGACCGTGGATATTTTCAAGAGAAAGCTTTTGCTCCTCCAGAAACCGTTATTTTGTCGAACAAGATCTTGCATGAATGGTTTTCTGTTGGCAGGTGTAGAGTCAATTGTAGTAGTTGGTGTCAAGGTTGTTGATTTGATTCATCATTTCATCTTTCATATGTTTCCCATTTCTATCAATTCTTCATACACAGATTTGGATGGGTAAGTAATATTTACGTTTACATTTTTACATTTCTCTAAATGTTCATGTTAAAATGGGTCAAAATCCGCAAGAAGCTCAATGCCCCCCATGAAATTTCCCTTGTTTAGAGAACCTCACTTTTTTCATGACCTCTAAGTGCTGAACTTCTTCCACTTAAAAAATTTATAACTGCCACAACTCTTTTTAGTTCTTCAAAATAGTACTGCATGTTATTTGTCAATTGTTTCTCAAGTTGTTGATCCGAAGTATTTTAGTTAGCTTGCTGAACATTGCCCTGTTATGTTCCATGTCACCTTCCTGATTTTTTAGAGTTCTGAGTATATTCATACAATCAGAAAACCCATCCATTGTAATTGATATTTGGCATTTAGAAAAGTGTTTGCAAACGAAACAGTATATACAGCCTTTGTTCTATGAGTAAACTAATCAGGACCATTTTTTCAATCTGACCATTTTTCAATCATTGTTTTCAAAGTACTTGTTTCAGAAACTTTGATTTTGCTGTTTGTAAATTTTGTTGAATCCAGTATATACATTATCTGGGTTTTTTTTTTATTTTGAAAAAAATCTGATGTCTTGAATTGAAACAATTTTATATGAAATCATTATCAATTCTTGCGGGCCAATGTGCCAGGTCACTGCATTCTTTGAAATCGCTAAGTTTGCTTTCTGTTTCCTGTTTCAGCTCTCTTTTTTTCTTGAAGTTCTTGACCACTGTGATCATCATCTGCATCATAGGTGTCAACAGTAAGTTGATTACTGCTATAGAGCACTCATGGTTCGTGCATGGCTTGTTCCAGTTGCAGATGATGATAAACTTTTACTTTTACTTGACATTGTAAAATAGTTTGATAGCTTTTGACATTTAGAAACTTCGTTAGATTGCTTTTCCTTGAGTTGGCATTTCTGGTATCCACTTATGTACTTTCTTGAAGATATTGCTATTCCTCTTGGGGCCGAGACGTCTGTGTAAAAATAAAATAACGTAATATTTTCATTATCACAGCAAAACAGAGATCAATCAAGATAAGGGTCTACAGTTTAATATATAGTCATAAATGACGAATTGTTCATTTTGTACAAGACAATATTCAAACAATTTTTAAAGTAGAAAAATTGCTTTGTTTCTGAAAGATTGTGAGTCCAAAATTAGGAGGCAAACCTTTTCATTGGTCATTTAATAATGGTGTACCGCTGAGAAAATAAGAACTCTTATCTCTTCTGTGCTGATGTACACATATTTGTAGACATATTTGACGATGTAGACATATTTGGCAATGGGCGGGGCGGAGATGAATTTTCCCAAATAATTCAAGAAATGTGAATTATCTGCGAGTTCTTTGTACTTTTCGTTTTTATTCCACTCCACACTGACACTGAGTGGAATAGCTTGTGGCAAGACACTACTTGTCTAGACTCTGCATAGGAGTATGAGATGATGCTGTCCACTAAGACTGCTAACAGAAATCTGCATGTCAAAATACAAAAACAAAAAAAATTGACAGAATGAAAAACTTAAGTTGCCTCAGAGGGGATCCTCCAGGATTAGGAGCCCTGAATCTTAAGATTCATTAGTTTTATAGTAGATTCACAACTTTGAGCAAGGGAAGTTTATTTGTGGTTAATTTAGTGGATTTTGTCGCTATCATACCCAGTTGGAAATGGATACATTAAGATTGTATTTACCTCTTTCAGTACAATTATATGTATTACATTGTATTTATACAACAATCGTATTATTTTTAATGTATTGTTGTATTGCGGATGGTCGTGTCTTCATAAAAGTCTATTCTGAATTAAGAATCATTTTAGGAGTGAATAGTCTCCACCATTTTGCTGTACTAGAATCCGAAGCTGACAATGAAACGTTAGATAATTCAATAAATATATTTTCCAAAACACTCATGAATGTGGGATGCCGACCATTTAAAGATCTCAAAAATTTGAATATGAAAAGATATTTTTTTTCCGTTTTTGTAATTTAATAAACATATTCATCTTTCGATATTTTTTTTATTTCTGTATGTGTTGTATGAAAATCATAGCTTTAAGCTTTAAGTTATCATTAAAAAAATATTGCACACAGGATATTGAATGAATTGATACTAATTAAGATTGTTATTAACTGCCAAGACGGCTACTCATGTAACATAGTTCCTGAAATATTGATTATTTCACAATATGAAATAATGATCAAGATACATACATAGTCACATTCAGAGAAAGACAGGAATTGACAGAGTTAGAGAGAAATCAGTATAGCGACAGAAAAGAGTAGAGCAAGGGTTAGATTTTTTTTTTAAATAGAAAGATAGTTTAGCAGACAGAGGACATGAAAACCTGGCCAGCGATATAAGATGAGTTGAGAGAAGAAAAGAAGGTGATCTTTTTGAGATTGAAACAAAAAAGAAAATTTCCTAGACAGAAACGAAAACAACGAAAATAATATGGAGCAGAGGGTTACAAAATAAACGGAAATTTCCATATAAGGGTGTGACTATATATATGTAGGTGCAGACGTGATTGTGCGGTAACAAGTTTTCTTCCTAACCAGATGATTCCGGTTTCAGTCCCACTGCGTGTCACCTCGGGCAAGTATCTTCTATAACTTCGGGCCAACCAAACTTTGTGAGTGTATTTGGTAGACGGAGTGTATTTGGTAGACGTGAATGCATGTATGTGTATTTCTGTGAGTGTGTTTTTGTGTTTGCGTCTGTGCGTGGTGTGTTTATGTGTGTAATTATATATGTAATTATATATGTTTGTATATGTATATATGCATGTATACATGCATATGTATGTACATCTCTCCCGCCTAATCTTTCTCGCTCTCTCTCTCTCATTAAAGACTCAGAAGCTTAACATGTTATCAAAAAGAATGTTTCTTCATTGCAAACAGGTTTATGTATTTCTATGTATATTTAAGGGTCTGTATACATATTTATATATGTATATAATATGTATATATATATGTATGTGTGTATTTATATCATATATATGCATGTATATGATATATATATTTATGCACACACATACACACACACACACACACATATATATATATATATATATATATATATATATATATATATATATATTTATATACACACACATATATAAGTATATATATATGTATATATAATTATGTATGTATGTATATGTATATATATACACACACAAACACACACAAATATTTTTCCGTCGAGAAAGGCATATAGGTAAAGATTAAAGTCGTTGGTATCCATCCCATCACACAACAATTACTTTTTAGCGTCCCTCAAATGTATGCACGCATGAATCTAACCAACGTCGTATGTTTTATCAATATTGATTCACTGACATTATACTATTCTGCAATTACTGCTATCTCCATCTTGCCAATGTGAAGAAAACAGTAATGCCCTTAGAATAATTTATTTCGAAAATTATCTCCAATTTATATAAATAGTTTAGAATTATCTGAACAGCTTAGACTACATAAGCAATAGATTTTAAAGTCGAATGCATGCCATAAGAATATACACCATTTTGGCAATCGGTTTCGTTTTTAAAGATTCTTAGTTTACCTCTCAGTGCCCAACTCTCTTAAATGTAATAAGCGGAGTACTGATAAGGCATACTGACGTCAATCGGTTGAGTACTGTCTATAGATTGGTGAATTACTGTCAATAGGCAGCTTCTGCCTTACTCATACTGAAAACATGAATTGATCAGTTGTCATTCATATCGGTTATTGTTATCAATATATGAAGGTATTTGTATCGTTTCATTTAAACTAGCGACTTCGAAATGAATGAGCCCAATGCGGTTAGCATCTCTCTTGAAAATTTGCAGATATTAGCATAAACTATTTGGCGTGGGTCAATGTAGATCTGTCAGGAAAAGTATATGATGCACAAAGAGAAAAGTTCAACAGACTGTGGATGGCATGATAATGAAAAGTTAGTCGAGCGTGACTAAGTAAATGTTACACGACACCAATCATCTCAGACAAGTTGAGATAGTAGCGGTAGGATTGATAGCGATAGGAAACAGTACATCCATGGGTAACAATTGATTGTGATTTCATATCAATCAGTAGATTTGTCTGTGTTTGGAAGTTGTGTGGGATGATAATTCGAAGATGTAATTTGGACGCGAGTGAACCTCACTGGTAGTGATAACCATAGAGTCTCTGATGGCATGGTATTTTTAAATGCGGGTATTCTTTTTTATTCACTTTTATCATAGATATTTCTGCCGATACGTGTATTGACCGACTCTGTACTACAAAGGGAGTTAACTCTGACATAATTCTATTACAAAATAGGCACACAAGCAGAAGATTTGCGTCTGATGTGTCTAGTTTAGCAGGGAATGACAATTGGGTGGAAGAAATTAATAAGGATTGACAGGCAATATAACTTGAAGAGCGGTAAGTCTTGGAGAACACAGCATGTCGATACGTAAGTGAGAGTCTTTAAAATAAAGACAAACACTGTCGCATACCAATTTCATAGTATGAGTCTGTAAATATCTGCTTGAGATCAAGTCGGAATGAAGCAATATCACAAAACTTCGTATTCAAAATATCAAAACAGTTATCACGTACGTTTTTCTGAGAGCGAGAAGTCAAGGAAATGGAAATTTAGGTTAACATAACAACTGCCTTCTGAGACCCCCTTTCTTGGGATCCATAAAGAGCGAGAGAACGAGAGAGAGAGAGAGAGAGAGGGGGGCGTAGAGAAATAGTTATTTAATATAAAGGTGAAAGTGTTTTTTTAATTCTTTACTCTATCGCGTAACAGACGCTGGAAGTGAACGTGATGGAACGACTGATTTTGGAAGCGATAAGCAGCGTCAAAGAGTTTAAACTTCATTCAAAAGTGACACACAGTAGCCTGTTTGCAAATACCAGAATATCGGAATATCAAAATATAGTATTAGAATATGAGTGGAGACATACCAATAGAAAGATAATGAGGGAGTAAGTTAGGAATTAGAGAGTGTAATACAGTTTGAATAACAAGAAACTATCGGAGAATATTGCAAGAAACATGTTCAAGTGAGTTAGCTAAATTGTTTTAAAATGTTCGTTCCGGCAAAGTGTGTCTGTGTGTGTGAATGTGCATGTGTCGTTGAGGTGGAGTGATTCACATGATTCAAATAATATATGTAATACGTAGATGATAAAAAATATTTTCTTGCTTAAAAATATTGGTTTATCTTGATGAAATATTATGTATGTTTGAATTAATATTGATATTTGTGTTTTCAACGTTTGAAGATACATAATCATACCTATTGATTTCTCTGATTTTTCAAATGGAAAACCGTAAGCTGAAAAAATTAGCTGAACGTTCCATGATTAAATATTTGATTGAGATATTGGATATGGATATGATTAACTTACGACGAAAATATTTTTGTTTTTCGAGAGGCGTGTTGTAAAGGATATTGCATGCGTATGTGTGTGTGCGCGTGCGTGCATGTTTAACTTGTATTATTAAATCTCACAAGACCCACACTGCACTAACTTAACACTGTATGATCATCCAACACAAATGATTCTTTACTAATACATTCATAATTCTCCGGTGAAAGGAAAAAAATACATGTAGCTGCAGAACTAACATTGAATTTACTGGAACGGTGACAGTGAAGGGAGACAACAATGAAAGAATGAAAATAACCTATAGAAACAACATATTGTAGCTAAACCAGTGTCTTCATGCTTTCTATGAAGAATACCACTATAGCCTATATTGACAACAACGCACCACTATTGCATTGTGTGACAAATAGAAAACTTGACACTCTGTGCCTTAATCTATTTTTAGTGTGGTGTTGTTTCATACTTGCAATTATGTTGTGAGATGAAATTTCGGAGGGATAACTAATACAGATGACGTCTAATTTGTATAATATTTGAATCTCTATAAATTCCAGCAATATTCCCCATTGATTTCGTTTTTAAAAACGAATCTTTATTTAGCTTTCTCAGGAAGAGCTGAGAATACCGTAGATATTTCTTGGATATACAAGCACCTCGGTCACTTTTCGCAGGTATTATTATGAAATCTAATTTAATAAATGCGAGTGTCATTCCAAGACGCCGTAGCACAACATATCATACCATTTTGGAAATAGGCCGAATCAGTGAGTAAATTAAACACATTCCGGGCCGAATCCAGACCTGCAATCCTGAAATTCTGGATTCCCAAGTTTTCATTTCTGCGATTGTTTTCGCCGAATTTTTCGTGATTTTTGCAACAAATTATTTTGTACGATAACAATTTTTTATTAGCTGGACGCGTAAAAACTTCACGGAAAATATACAAGCTGTAAGCATCTGTAAATAGTGATTTCATATAATGACTATCGAATAATTATGGGCAAAACTACAGATGCATACCCCATCTACTTCGTTGCCTCTTAAATTCCATAAATAATCGTTTAGATCTTGTTGATTGAGCGTATGTTAAGATTTGTTGGAAACAATTTTTTCCAAGGGGCTAGGGTGAGGAGTTTCGGAAAATTCACAGAACCTGACATTTTCTATCTCATAACTTTCTAGAAAATTGGCATAGAATATCAGCCACAATGGCTTTATCATATATCGTCCAAAACGAAAAGATGTCCAGCGTTTTCTCTCTGAGAGTAGCTTCATTCTCTTCCACTATCATTCTCTATCTGCTCCTTTCGTTCACTCAATCTATCTCTCTAAATCTCTCTCCCACTTTTATGTCTCCTTGCCTCTAACATTTCTCCTGTGTTTAATGCAGTATATTTCTCTTACCTCTCAGCGCTATCAATGCCCTCTCCCTTTCTCTCTCTTTCACTGTCTCACTCCCTCTTACTCCCTATTCTTTGCCGCTTTGCCCCTTCAACTATACTTCTTCTTCTTAACAAGTTTCATTTCTCCTTTTTTTACTTCATCCTTTCAACTAAGTGTGACACACACCACAGGTACGTACGTACGTATCTACTTAGGTATTAGCATATTAATATAACAATTTTTATAACATGGAAATAAATTTGAGAATAATCGAAATAAATTGTGAAATCCAGCGAAAGTCACCCATGAAATAGAAATAATTATTTGAACGAAAAGTAAGAACCTACGTACATCAAATTGTCTTTAAATTAAGTGGTGGCGGAAGAAGTATCGTTGAACTTTTAAAAAGTAGGCTTAAATATTAGTGTAATAATTCAATACAGCGATCAATTTTCAGTTCTTCTGTGGTTTATTTTTACCTATCACATACGGCTGTAGTATGCCTCATAAAAATAAATCTCTTCCAACAGAGGACCAGATTGCAATCAAAAGAATCAAGGCTGCAGCGAGGAAAAGCAAATCCAGTGTAAATGAAGAATCAGATGAAATGGCAGCCAGGAGAGCTTCCAATGCTGAAAATATGCAAATATTTAGGGTCTCTCAAACTCTTGAACAAGCTGCTTCCAGGAGAGCATCAAATACTCTTACCAAGTGGAGAGAATGGTCATTAGAAACACCTGAACGAGCTTAGTCTAGGAGAGCTTCCAATGTAGCCAACATAAGAAGAATTAGGGATTCAGAATCACTAGATTAATCAGAAACCAGGATAGATTTCAATGTTGTACATGAAGTGTATCTATTTACCTATATATATATATATATATATATATATATATATATATATATATATATATATATATATATATATAAATATGTATGAACTAAATATGCGGAATATCCTTAAGCTATTTAACTCCTGGCACATTCCTATAACATCTACATTCTGTATTAGTTATAACTCTGAAATTTATCTCGCAACATATTTCCAAGTAAGAAATAACAAATTCATTGAAAATGTCAGAATATATACCAAAGCTATGTTTAAACTCGTTAACAGCTTAGTCTGTTATCAATGCCTAATTATTTGCTCTACTAGACGATTTAGTTTGTACATAAACGATTCAAACAAAAACAAAACGCTTTATTAGTCTTCCGTAGCTTAATTATCTAGAAGAACAAAAAGGGTATGACCCGAACTAACTGATGCATACTCGAATGCGCAAAGTATTATCGTAAGATCAAAATTTACTCCACAAATGTTAATGTGGACATACACACGCACACAGTCACAGATTATATGTGTCTACAAATGCGTGTCTATAGAGTGGTGACCTGAAATGCTAGAAATAGTCACCATACAAATAATACATTATATCTCAGGCCGGAAGGTGATACAGAATAGGTTAATACTGATATAAAAAGAACAACAGGAAAGTCACGACTGGGACAAATTTTATTACATGCCCGGTTGATGAGGACAAATACGTTGAGAGGGAATATTAGGAGTCACATGTCTTTCCTATCAGGAAATTAGTCTGACACCTATGAAACATAGCAAAAATATTATTCGAAGTACAACTCTAGATTTACAAAACAGTGGAACATATTTGACAATGAGGTTAGGTTCATGAGAGGGAAGTCGTATATGCATATACATGTTTGTGTGTATATGTGTGGTGGTGATGAGCCTTTATATCTATAATTATCACGGTTTCCTTGACAAATATAAGTCCTGCCCCGCAAGACACTGTTAAGCCAAATTACTTACTAAGTTACGTGACCTCTAATTCCTATATATTTCAGTCTGTATGACTTCTGATTTTTAAGAACTTAGCTTTCCCTAGAACTGAGAATATCGTAGATATTTCTTGGGCATTCAAGAAACCCGGTCCCTTTTGCAGGTACAACATACGCCCTATATTATTATATGTATATATATGTATGGATATATGTGTGTATGTATGTATGTATGTATGTATGTATGTATGTATGCATATGTATATATGTATATGTATATATATTGGCACACATACACACACAAACGCATATATCTATATATATAGATGTATATATATATATATATTTACGTACTGTACATACATATACATACATATACATACATATATATATATATATATATATATATATATATATATATATATATATATATATATATATATACCCGCATGTATAGGTGATTTAATACAGATCAACACATCCATTCCCTAATATTTAGACATATCTAAACATAAACGTGAATGGATGGCTGCATTCATCGTTGTTCTGATGCATGTATATATAATGCGTGTTTGGTTTCCAAGCATCAACCGTAATTTCACTGATCTGACTATATTGATTTTCGTTTTCGAATGACATCAAAAGAAGTGTTGATATGTTCTACGTTGCTATGGTGAAGAAGTAGTCTTTGTGTAAATATATACATGAAATCGCAGATAAATTTGTCCAATGTAACCCCAGCGTTATGTATTGATCTAGCTAAAGGTTAGAATATTTCACAGACAATAGGATTGAGTATAATGAAAGCGTGAGAAATAAACGAATATTATAGAAAATTTTTATGGTCGACACATTATTGTAAACTTGAAGATAAGTCTCTCGTCTGTTATTGATTCAAAGTTATAACCGCTTCACGTTGTTTTTATTATTCATGTTAGTCCGTTTGAAAGCAGTGTGTTTGTATTTCTCAAGTTACTACCACCCTAATTTGAAGTTTTGCACTAACTGTGTCATAATGAATTTGGATTTCTCTCTGGAAAATTTCGGAATACGGTCCCGTTCATGAACTTATGTCTTGCAACAATAAATAAACAAGCCGCCTTCTTTACTATGGAAATATGTTAATATGAATTCTATATTTTTACTTAGTTCCCTTGAAAAGTTTTATCAAACTAATTTATCAACATTATTATAGCAACACCTTGGCACAACTATGTTTGATATTTATCTATTTTTTTTTATTCCTTTACATGATGACTACATTGTAGAATAGGCCGATACACATCAAGCATATTCAGTGATTCTCATCACAACAAACTCTCCATTCAAATACTAATGTTTAAACATAATTTTGGGGGTACTAGTTAGATTTTGCTGTGCAATATCTTAGTTGTTAGTTACTGCGTTCATCAAATCATAAGAATACAAAAAACAGTATATTGCAATCTAACAAATGTTAATGGGAGTATTTCCATTCAATATACATTTGAATAATGCATTCTTGCAAAGGTTGGCCACATAGATAAATGGCATTAGTTTTGCTGCTTTAAAACCTACCGGAAAGCATTTTGAACAAGAATATAATCAAAGACATTACAACCATGACCAACAGAGGCCCAAAACTGGTGCTCAATAGTTAGGATCCCATTCTACGTTGAAAGTTAAGCAAATTGATGTCAATGCAAGTTTAAATGTTCGGCTAAATACACTGGGATACCTGAACATTGAATTAGAATACGGGATCGTTAACTACTATTGTATCTAATCAGTATTTCGATTTTCCATTGATACAGAAACCACGTGAATCATCTCAACTCACATGTGAACTGATGAATATCTCCCGAAGCATCAATGTCTTTTGTTGTGGCAATTTAGCCGTAATTAATTTTGTAATATCCTGGTAAAATTCGGATACAATAATGCTATTACAGAGGCCAATGTTAAAATGGTAAATATTATTTCCAAGTTATAGACGTAGATATATGTTTTTATATTATATTGGTATTTAACATTCTTTCAGAATATTCTAGAGAGCTATTTAGGCGGAAAACAGTATTAGCAATATCTTCTGTGTAGTTCTTATTTACATTTCCTTTACAAATTAGTAGTTTTAGCTGAAACACTTGTCATAAACAGCGAATAATTTAAAATACATAAAAATAAAATATAAAGTGTACTTTAAAAAGGTATGGCAAAATTATTTATATTTGTAAATTCATTCCTGGAAATTTACTTTTCTTCTTTCAATTTTATTTTCCTTGATTTCTTTTTGCATATATAGATGACGTAAATTTACAATTTGAATAAAGTAAAAACAGGAAGCACATAGAACCGAGCAAAACAATTTATTTTGAGAAAAGTATATTCTGTTATAGAGTTCATATGTTATATTTTATTTTATAAATCCTGTACAGATGTTGCTTTTTAAGATGGCGTTTTCAATGCGTAGTACGAAACAACCAGCTGCTTTTGACTTAGAGAAAAGTTTGTAATCGCAATAAATAACAGAGAACCATTAGGCGTTTGATAATACAAAATATTGATATATGATAAATTTTAGTTGGAATTTTATAAGATATTTTCACACGTCTTGCATGGTTAATACTTTATATCAAATCTATTTACTTGCATTCTCCTTTGCATTGTTTACTACAGCATTTGTAAAGAAGAAAGTCTACTTTATTTGTTCATACTATATTCCTTAATAGAATGGATGATGTTTTAAAAATAATCTGTATAATAAAACTGTGAAATAAAAATTTCTATATGCACATTATGTCTTCGTTTTGTCTTCTCAAACATTTTGGAGGTTAAACCTAGCGAAAACAAGCCCAACAGAGAATAGACGAACTATTGTCTCCTTCAGTGAATAACTTCATTTTTTTTTATTAATTAAAAATATATTGCTGTATACAAATAATGAATCACCATTATATTGCAGCGACATAACACCTCTACTCTACACAAGCGGTACACTGAACATTAGTTGATAAACAAAGAGTGAAGGAATTAAGATGCCATACCTGGATCTTTCTAAATGTTGATGAGATCAAACAAGGACAACATAACGTCGCTTTCAGTATTAGACACAAGTGGTCTACTGTTAAATTATAACGGCAAAATTTTTTTTGAACAAAGGAGGGAAAGATGTAAAGTTATGTCAAAACGTTTAATCAATGGAATATAAATAATCATTTTTACCTTCCTTCAACTAGTATTGTAGCCCTCTTCGAAGATTTAAACCGACTAGATATAATACTATATGAATATAATGAAAACGAAACTAAAGAAATGAAAAAAGTCTATACAGA
>NC_142936.1:62446432-62458932 GCF_046866305.1 Octopus bimaculoides | reverse complement strand
CGAACAAAAATAATAATAATATCAAAGTAAAAATATAATCGTGTTATCTTGAATTCTACAGCAAACAGGATTTAACGCAATATTCTCTGATTCAATTCAATTCTTTTGCTGATCTACCGCACAACAATCGTAAACATGCGAAATATTTTAGCAGAATTTTCTTAGTTGGAAATATCTTAGGCATTTTTGTCTTTATATCTCGCTCATGCATTGTGTTTCTACATATCTCTACAGTTGAAAATTTCTTTTGCAGGAGGAAGGGGCAGCGATCGGTTGAATATGATGCACATTATTATCGTGTAAACAGGAATGCATACCTTCCTGGAGATAATGGTGTTTATCCTTGTTTTTGAAGCAAATGGCATCAACTTGAATATACTCAATATATAGCTATGTAAAATACATTATTTCAGCTGATATATATATGTGTTTGTATGCGTGTGCGTGAATGTGAGCACTTGTTATTATACATATGTATGCACGTATGTATATGTAGAGATGAAGAGTAAAAGAGAGAAAAAGACAACTCGAAAAAATTTTTTATAGAATGCGGAGGTGGATGAGTAAAATGCGTATTAGAAACATTAAAAACAAATGACAAATTCTTATGAGATTTATATCTCAGAAGGTAATCTGTTTCTTGATTTCTGTAACTCATTCGTTCATTCACTGGAAGGAATAATGAAAATCTGTTTTTGATCTATTCGAATACAAATTTAAATTTCGAATTTTAAAGCACCCGGCGGTATTTTATTGCTTTTATTGCTCAGTGACAAGAAAGGCATGTATACATATCGTTCGGTGGACCCTCAAGAGTAGAGAGATTAATACGGTTTATGTCAAAGATTGCAGTGAAAAAAGATAGAACGAAGAAAGATCAAGAAGATTGACATAACAAGGCGAAAAGAATAGGAGAAGAGTTTAACGCATGGTTCGATGACATCAAATACGGTAGAGTTTATGAGAAGAGGAAAGTTGAGTGTGTGTTGCGTCGAATGCGAATTAGATTTATGCAGCAAATATTATAAGGACAGCAAATGCTGTAGAAATAGAAGTGAACCTTCTGTCAATGCCGTCGAAGAAAATAGGATATTCTATCTATATAAATATCAACTGGCTATTTTAAAGGAGTACAGAGGCCCGAATCGGTGAAAGAAAATAGATAAAACCACGTTCGTTCTAGGTGAACTTATATACGTTTGATGCTACAGAATTAACAACTCGGCATGCATCTTTTTATGTAATCAAATCTTTAAGGTATTGAAAACTTACAAATTGTTTTTTATATATTCAAGTGAAATGAATATAAATGTAAACAACCGTAAAATATACACTTGTATATTTTTGGTATCGATGCACTTTCTTTTACGATTAGGTATCAAACACACCACATATTGAGACAAAAAGATCCAATTAAATGGGAATATTTGTTCCAATATAAGAAATGTTTCATTCTAGGGGTCCTTGTCATCTAGAAACAACATGCATTAAGCTATTAGAGCATAATCCTAATAAGATCGATTATTATTCGTTGATATTAACAAATATATATATGCGATTTTGAGTTGCATAAGGCGATGTTGTTAAAACATTTTAAGAGTTTTCAATAATGCTAATTACAATATATTTTCCTTTTTATACGATGTCAGCATTTAAGGAAATGATTCATTTCCAATACCAGTCAAGGAGATAGATGGAAAGGAAATTCTGCATATTCTCTTATTCAAACTGTTAGGAAAATCCAGTGAAACAATTCTCTTGATCAAAATAAATTTTCACAAAATCAGGAAATTTTACATTGTATCATTCACACGAATCATATAGGATTTTATAAGAATCTCTGCAAAACATTTGAGCACAAAACCGATTGTCTTAAACACCAAGACTTACACAGTCAGTCGTTCGTGGAAACAGTTACAATGCGTTTCGTGTAACAAGAGATGTGAGTGTAAAGCGGATACCTACAAATTAATAGAAAAGGTAATAATTCCGAAAACAGAAAAGAAAATCACTTACAGAAAACGGCCACCGTGTATAACTATACACATACACACACATGCGCGCATACACATACATACACACACATATCTACATACTTACACATTTATCATTGTCCGAATAAGATTGATTTTGCGACGCTCAATTTCCGTAATTGTATGCATATTTCATGTGTGCGTATGTTTGTATAAACATTACAATGAAGATAATGAATAGACATACAGTACCATTGAAATAGGGAGTATTATAGACAGGCAGATTGAACATTAAGGGAATTCAAAAATAGATCACCACCAGAATCATGATTACCTCAAAAGTTATACGTGTTTAGTACAACAACTTTTAATTCAATGTTTTAACCGTGACGTACAGTCATTATGTTTAGCTCTCTATATAAACAAAATACTGTGAATAATTGGGATTTAGAATCCTATTCAATGCAGCCTGTGTGTTTGTGCTTTTATTACTATAATCTTATGGGTTAGAGTTGTTTACTTCATGACTGCATTATTACATATATGCTCTCTTGGAATTTTTTATTGTGTACGGGCTGATACACACAGACACACGCACGCACACACACACACACACACACACACACACACACACACATGTATACATATATATATATATATATATATATATATATATATATATATATATATATATATATATATATATATATATATATATATATATATATATATGTGTGTGTGTGTGTGTGTGTATATATATATAAATTTCTCCATGAGATCGGCATCAAGAGATTGTTAACATGTTAAGATGTTTCGTCACATGAAACCAATGGTAGATTTCATACAAAAAATAATGACATTTTAGCCCAAATGTAGTGTTGAGCATGAGTTCTCATTGTTTGACATTTACGTATGCGTGTGTGTTGGAGGAACCTTTTGTGTTTTATATATATATATATATATATATATATATATATATATATATATATATATATATATATATATGTACTTTTTAGTCGGGATATATACTTATTCAGCCACATGTCATCACGAGGCTTACGGCAGGTTTGCAGCCTTCATCATGTGATAAGTTCAATATATAATAATCTGTGTTTATATGTCAGCACTAATATGCATTCTACATATTATAAACATACATGTTTACAAATCAGTGCAAATCAACAAAGTTAGCACAACAGATCTTCAAAATATCATGGTTAAACCAATATTGCAAACGTGAGAGATGAGTAATGCGTTGCATGCATAATATTGCAGACATGTAAACATAATTTGCTATACAGCAAAATTACCATTACATGATGAAAGATGCGAAACGGCCGTAAGCTCAAGGAAGACATGTGGTTAAATAAATGCATTTACCTCCCATAACTTTATCGTTTATATACTCCCTGTGAAAGTCTCTCAACGATAGGTTCTCTTGGATTTAAGAGATCTGCATTATATTCCTCCGTATTAGATTACTATATGATGTGATAAAAGAGTCTGTGAAGTGGGGGTGGCTTTCTGTGACACTCAAACGATTTTATAAACTCATATGTTATACACTACAAAATGTATAAATATATAGATAGATAGATAAAATGATAGACACATAAACAGACAGACATACAAACAGACAGACAGACAGATAGATAGATAGATAGATAGATAGATAGATAGATAGATAGATAGATAGATAGATATAAGATCGTTTTAAGCGGAGGAGTTTGCAGCAGCGTTCTAAGTGTAACATTTTGGTCTAAGTGATTGTTCATGAGGAACATGGTGCTCTTGTAGAAAACACCCCAAAACCTATATGGGCCGTAATGTCAGCCTCTGTTTTGATATAATAATAAGAGATGTGCATCCAATACTTCAAGATCAGCTAACGATAGCACACAGCTGCTACACACACACACACACACACACACACACACACACACACACACAAACACGCGCGCGCAAACACACATGCTACAATTTCTTATTTTAAACTACCTTACCTCAGAATGAGTATTTATTAATGCAGAAATACTTCTAGCGAACACCCATTGTCAAAGAAAATAGAATCTGATTCGTGTCGTAGTTATCTAATAATTCTCACGGACACATAGACTCACAGACAGATATACATGCACAAACACACACACAGACGCACACAACTGTAATCATAAACGCATACATAGACACATACTTATACATACAGTTTGATTGCAAATTTATTTGAACGCATGACATCTTGTTGAGTTTTACAATATTCTAATTAACTGAAAATGTTATGTTGGGCAATATCATTAATTAGTCGACAGAAAATACATCAAGGGATTTATTTTTATGGCTATTTTATAGAAATAACTTTGATAGTCTTCTGTATGTTATCAATAAAATTAAGGAATTTATAATTCATGATGACGCCGGGAGATTTTATTATTTGAAATAAAGAAACAAGACGCAATTTTTTCAACTTAAATAGCTTTAATAAATGGATACATTGGATCTAATCATTGTGAGAGTAATACTCACTGCTATGTAAGCGCGAATACCAGCAGCCATTAAAATCTTTTCATTCAATGCAAAATAATCAATGACTGCATGCAAAATTGTAGTTTTCGAATTGTTAATTATCTTCTGACATTTTTCTTTCCAGTCATTTAGTATATCACCTTTGATTAACAGTCATGTATTTAAAACATTAAAAAGTTAGTCTTGCATCGAAATTAGCATTTGTAGCACGGAACAAAGCTATGCATATTACAGGCGGTTTGATATATCAAATCCTTTTTGTTTTTAATCAGCCCGATGGTAGAAAAATTTTGAAATGTATTAAATAATTAATTATTTTAAATGTGAACTATCTCAAACATCTGCATGTGGTCTCACAGTATTTAAGCTCAGCAAGAGAAACAACAATTTGAATCTCATTGATCATATTCATCATGTACAAGTACTGTAATAGACTTGTACTTGGAAGAGAAAGAAACGGTGAATTGTAACAAATGAAAATTAATACATAAACTATTAACAGGCATTGTTGTGAAATTATGAATATTTCATGTTGATGATCAACAGAATAAAATTAGTTTATTAACACATTAGTATACTATAACCACGTATAAAACAATAAAAACATAGTGAACCGAAGTTGAAATCATGATAGAAGCGTTGATTGTTTCATTCTTTAATAAGATCAGAATTTGAATACGTACACACACATATATATATGTGTGTGTACGAATAGCGATCTACTTAGATTGCTTGCTAAATTCCACTTAGCAAGATAGAGATATTGTTGATATAAAAATGATCGTTCATATCGGCCTGAAGAGAAGTGTTAACGAAAACCATGTAACATTTATGTGTTTGTACATATGTATCCACGTGTGCATGCATATCGTTTTAAGCATACAATCCATTGTACTTATAGCAAATTATGCGCATATAGTTATCTGTGAAGCTGACGTGAGATGATAAAGAGCATATACATATACGAGGTATTGATCAAAGTATCATATTTTCAATGGAAGCTGGCCAAAGCGTACACATATAATTGTATAAGTATGATAATCTGTCCTATTGCTGACACCGTGCGTATGATTATGTTTACACAGAATTTTGTACAAAGAGTGAGGTCTTGTTTCAGTAACATATGTCAAACAGTGCTGAGACTATAAAGAGCCACTACTCTATGTGATATTACTATTGCTGTAAGACAAATCACTATTGTATTATGTGGTATTATTATAACGAGAGCTGCCTCAGATGCGCTAATAAACCTTGCGTTTAATATTTATGAATAGGTATGATGTTTGATAGAGTAGCATGCAAAATCTGTCTATTGGTTGAGAAGTAAATTAAATAGATGAAGCAGCATTGCTGATTTGTTGAGAATATGATTCCCTGTTTGTGAGGAAATTATCACTAAAGATTTATCCAACAAAAGAATTTACACTCTTATAAAACATTGTTTTTATTTTATATCCTGTGTTCTCTACTCCAAGCATCATGATTCTATCTATTAAAAGTAACAAAATTTAGGATAGTAACATCAATTTAGTGTAAATGTTATCACACTACAGCTATTACCATGGGAAATTTTCGACCAAGTTTATTCGCCATCGCGACACTTCATAGCACTTTTTGAAGAATTCTTTTAAACCGAAGATATTTTAGGTACAATGGGTGGCTGGAATTTTTAGAGCTTTTATATCCATAATGTAGAAAGATACAGAAGATTATTGAGAACACAGAAAGGGAATATTTTGTTTTAGACTTCTAATAACTAATTTCTTCAACCCCACATTATTCCTCGTTGGATAATCGAAAATGTGAGTCGCTTAGTTTTCTTGTTTAACCACAATGACATTAAACATATAAATATATATCAAGTACTGTAGTGAGAGGTGTATATCTAGGAATGTCATATTATGTGGCTGAGATTGATTTTCCCCGGGTGACACTTTTATAGGGTCCGAAACATTGAATCTTCTGTATAAGCATATACAGATTTGGGGACATGCATGGTGCCATAATCAAGAGCTACCCCGAGAAGCACAACTTAACAATGCCATGACATATATTTATAAATTTCTTTCCAAATTTTATGTTAAATATGCAATTGTATATGCAAAGAGAAGGAGAGGGAGAAAGATATAGACAGACAGACAGACAGACAGGCAGACAAACATTTAGACAGAAATAAAGGGATAGTTATGTAGATGAGCATGTGTATATGTGCGTGCATGTATATATTTGTATGTAATTATAAATATTCGCTATTCGTATGAGTGTGTTTGTGTGTGAGAAAAATGAATTTACTTCAGGTTTTAGATAAACCAAATTAATGCAGATTAAAGTATGCATTAATGGCATCAAAGATGCATATCTTAAAACCTTGAAGGTTATGTATCTATGCTTCCTAGGCAGATAACTTAACATCAGTTCCTTAAGTCTTTAACCTCTTGTCCAGAATTCGGTTCAGCTTCTGATATGCTTTAAATAACGTGGGAAAAATCAAGTTGGAACACAATGAATTAAAGTTAGTCCCTAGTTATTGTTATTCATCTTTCGAATGACTGTTGTATTGTATATATTTTTAACTTTGATGAACACACATCAAATGCTTTAAACTGAAAACACATACTTTACTTAACTATAAAACATTCAACAAAGGAGAAAATCGATGATGTTCTTTAAAACAATTGATAATTTTTCACAATTAAAACATATTTACATTGTATAAGGTGCTTAACGAATTCGTAAGATGCATTTTTGCGTATTAAAATAAAATAACAGTTTTATGTAACATGTATAATGTAACATGCTGAAATCATGGAAATAAATTCTCCAAGATATAAAAATATGTATTTCCGAAATGCTGCAATGAGAAAAATCTCGTATATTTTCAAATTATTAAATTGCCAATTTCTAAACGAACTGTATAAAATCAAACCATTAATAAGTTAATGGCACGAAAACAAAATAGCTAATTATCGCTTGTAAGATTTCCAGCTGTTACATTCTATTCAACTCATGAGCATAATACCAGTGTTTTGTAAATAATGAATGAAGCGCATAATATGACCTTCCTAGATATGCAGAAAATAATGTTCAACTATTATTACATATACAAGAAAATTAGTTAAATTAAAACTGACAGCCAGAAATAATTTGTTAACTTAACGACTTTGTTATCAGCATGATAACATATTTATACATAAACCTACAACCACGCATATGTATGTTAAATAATTGACACACACACACACACACACACTCTCTCTCTCTCTCTCTCTCTCTCTCTCTCTCGCTCTCTCTATCTCTCTTTCGCTCTCTCTATCTCTCTCTCACAACATGCATGTATTTGTATGTCTGTTTGTGAATGTGAGTGAGTGAGGGTGCATGCGAAGCATCAAAGAGGAGAAATGGTGAGACAATTACAGATAAATATCTACACATATTTAAGATTGTATGCTAGTACAGAGAGAAGGAGAGATAGAGAAGGGAGAGAAGAAGAGAGATTAAATAATTGTATTCATCATATTTCAGATTATTATCGTATATTTTCCATACTTCCATACGTTATAAACTGTCCGTAGATATGAACAGTAATTATATTGATTGGAATTATCGGTAGGTATATTTTATTGTGCGGTAATGTTACCCTTTAATTAAATGAATGGAAAGACTGTATCGTCTTCTGAAACTTGAAGTGTATTCGACTTTGATAATTATTTATTGCAAGGCGAAGCAATTTAATTTGATATATCGAAACTGTATACTAACAGCATCTCGGGAGAGTAATTTCATTCTTTCATATTGCGAAACATTGTCTATTTTTCCATGCTTTTTTTCATTACTTCTGTAAAAGTTTACCTTCAAAACATACTCACTATACTTAGAATATAAGATAACCACAATGTTTTGTAAACGCCGTATCCATGTATTAATTGCGATTCAAAAAGGTTTATTTCAAAGTGATAGGTAGCTGCCGTCATATTTCTACCAGAAATAACGTTCGTAGCTCATGTAACTAATGAAAGGATAAATACAAAGACGTACAGATAATACGTTCTGACTGTTCGTATTACAAAATTGGCTAACATCCGACGCTTTGAGACGTTATAGCACGTAGAATGTCACAAATTTTATATCCCAGTCTCATGCTATTTTGACTTGATTCAATGAGATACTTGGTTTTCGTCCCGAGTCATTTAATTCTTACTGCGACAATAGTGAAGAACGTCTTCATCTGAAAAAATTGTTTCTTCACTCGCTACATGACACACCACAATAGCATACGAGCCTATACAGACTTAATCATTTTGGACATTCAGTTATAAATACATGTATCGAATTATAGGAAACAGGAGATAAATTGTCAATATATCGCGGAAAATGTTTCAAAAAAACATTCATTCAGTAATATATTTTATTTCTATTAATAAAGCACAAATGATTATTTTAATCTACTTTTAGTGTATGTCAATACAAAATTTCTATGTCTTTTTTACTCTCTTTCCCTTGTTTCAGTCACTTGACTGCGGCCATGCAGGAGCACTGCCTTTTAGTCGAGCAAATTGACCCCAAGACTTATTCTTTGGAAGCCTACTACTTATTCTATCGGTCTCTTTTGCCGAACCGCTAAGTTACGAGGACGTAAACACACCACCATCGGTTGTCAAATGATGCTGGAGGGACAAACACAGAAACACAAAGATATACACACACATACATATATATAGACATATACGACGGGCTTTTTTCAGTTTCCGTCTACCAAATCCACTCACAAGGATTTGGTCGGCTCGAGGCTATAATAAAATATACTTGCCCAAGATGCCACGCACTGTGAATGAACCCGAACCATGTGGTTGGTAAGCAAGCTACTTATCACACAGCCACTCTGTGTTGCAGGTCTGTTCCAAAATCTTTTCCAAAATCTTTTAGGCTTTGATTTAGAATTGTCCAATATCATCACATTTGGAATGTTATAACAGCAAGTTCTATACCACCTGCGAAGAAAAGCAACACTGTTGGTATGTTGCAACTTATTACACCTTGTGGACGTCCTGACGAGATGTTGTTAGATATGAAATGAAGAACGTCTGTTTTCATTTAGAAATACAAATACGAGTTTCTGCACCGGCTGTCATTGAAATTGCAAATAGCTACGATTTCGAAGCTCAGAAGGAATGTTTTAATGTGTGTATGTGTGTGCGTGTGTGTGTGTGTGTGCGTGTGTGTGTGTGTGTGTGTGTGTGTTTGTCTCTGTATGTAGTATATATATATATATATATATATATATATATATATATATATATATATATATATATATATATATATATATATATATACATATATATATATATATGAGAGAATGTACAAAAAAAAAACAACAGACGAGGACAGGTGGCGTAAACAACAAAAGGATGTATTAGTATGACGCTCGGGAGTACGGAAAGTCTTTAACGTTTCGAGCTACGCTCTTCAACAGAAAGAATACGGAGAAAACAAGGAGAAAAACACGGAGAAAAAAAATGAATAGTCACTGGTCAACGATCTATCATGGCTTCTATATATATATATATATATATATATATATATATGTGTGTGTGTATGTATGGAATTGGAAAGTGCTCGTTTATCTTCAACTTCAACGTGACCTTTTAATATTTCATAAACACGTATACATTAATCATTTTAGTTTCCTAAATAATTAATGATATAAAATGTTTAAGAATTTTGTTTTTGAATGGCTAAAATAAGTCTTCTGCTCTCGAAATATTTTATTTTCCGATGAATACAGCTATAGCAGAATGACTTCAGGTTTGTTAAACTGCAATCGTGTAAAACTGACCTTATTATGTTCCCTGCTTTCATGAGACTTGAGGAAGCAACAATGCATCTGGATACCGCATATCTTCGAGAGCGGTACAATTAATGTTGTTTCACTTAAATAGTTCCAGTTTGATAACTGCAAGGAAAATATGAGTAAGGATGAGATATCAGAGGAACGTACGGTTGAAGACGATAGTAGGTTTCAGCTGAGTAGCGAGTGTGACGTCTGCCGTGTAAGAGATCGGGCACAGCAAGGGTAGCGACAAAATAAATGGTAAATGAAGAGTCCACAATTTCGGCATCTTCCAAGCAATAAAAGACATTTATTGTTGTTGAAAGAGAAATGTCGAACGAATATGAAACCATCCCTGGGTCGTCTTTCATTAAGTGGTTTAATGCCAGTAATCTGAGTGACCTTACTCTGGACTCAATCTTGAATGTTGGAATATGTGATAGAGGTAAAAGGAAGACGAAATGCTGGACCTCAACTGAGCATTATAGGATGGTAGTAGTTGCAATGTCCTGCCTTAAAATCTATTAATATTATGTTAATATTATGATAATATTATGTTATGATATCTCTGAATAATAATAATAATAATAATAATAATAATAATAATAATAATAATAGTAGTAGTAGTAGTAGTAGTAGTAGTAGTAGTAGTAGTAGTAGTAGTAGTAGTAGTAGTAGTAGTAGTAGTATGTTTCTGAAGGAAATACTTTGTCCAGTTAGTCATCTAAAAATTGTTTTGTGTCTGGGATGGCATTAATCAATCTGCTAGTATTTGTTATAAACTGATCGCATTTTGCTTTAAAAGAGACAAGTTTTGAATGCCCAAGAGGCCCCGTTATTATATTTCTTGTTGTTAGTTTTCTTTTCAAATTTAAACATAGATAAGAAGTTTTCAAATTCTGTAAGTGGCTGTGGTAAGACAATTGCTTAACAACCATACACTTTCAAGTTCAGTCCAACCGTGTGGTACCTTGCCCAAGCGTCTGCTTCAAAAGCCTTAGGACTATCAAAGCTTTGTGAAGGGATCTGCTAGACGGAAACCGAAAGAAGCCCTTCCTATATATCTGTGTATGTGCTATGGGTGTGTTCATATATATATATATATATATATGCGTGTGTATGTGTATATATATATATATATATAAATATACATACACACACATATATATATATATATATATATATATAAATATAAATATAGTTATATATTTATATATACACACACACACATATATACACATCGAGAGCGAGAGAGAGAGAGAGAGAGAGAGAGAGAGAGAGAGAGAGAAACAGACAGACAGTCACAGAGATTCTCCTCGTCATTTATTCAATAACATTTCTCTTGTACACACAATCATATCCATGTCTATCATTCAATCAATCAATCTATTTATCTAGGCATCCATCAATCTAACTGGTTCGTATCACCCAGCGATGACCATTATCAAGACTTCTATTCAGTCAATATGAATATAGCAGACTTAAGTGAATCGTACATGGAAAACACGGACTGATGATCATGAAAATTAGTTACTAATAAAATAGCAACAGTATTAGTGACAATTTCGGAGTTTTGGAGAATTAAGAGGAAAATATTGAAATTTCAAGACATTAATATATATTAGATTTAACAAAAAATTGTGTGTGTATGTGTCTATGCGTGCGCGCGTGTGTTAGATGCATACATACACAAACACACACGCACGTGTGTGCGTGTGTATGCGTGTGTGCGTGTGTTGGGAACATTTTATTATAGCACTGTAAAATTTAATATGACATAACGATATGCTAGACAGTATGAATATTATTTTAGAAAATATATAAAACGAAAGCAAATATATACGTAATAATATATTTTGGAATAAAATCCTTCCATTCAAACAAAGATGTGTAGCTTTGGCATATGTTCCTGTATGCAGACTTGTCCCAGTCGTAGACTGCAATTCATTGTGTTAGTCAAAAGGTGATTTAGAGAGCTGCTATGAATCCAGCATCAGTTGTTTCACCAATGTTTCCAGTTTAAAGGTTGAATATATCGACAGTTTGGCAACCGGAGCAACGTATCTAAAAAGAAAGTCAATCTGCGATTTTCTGTTGTATTTTGAGAATTCTATATATTCTGCTTTGATGCTGAAGCGTGGTCCGGCTCTTATAAACTTCTGTATTTCAATGTATAT
>NC_142936.1:62341432-62441432 GCF_046866305.1 Octopus bimaculoides | reverse complement strand
CATGTGAAGTGCATTAAAAACTCTAATACTAAACGAAACCTGAGCAGAAAAATCATGACACATACCAAATAAATCTACACATCAAATTTCAATCAACCAATAGAGAGTGCTTTTATGCGTGACTGTGCCGGCTGCTAATTTCAATATCATGCGTATAGATGATTACATTATTGACCACCTTACCAAATCGAAATATCACTACATTGTAAAGAACATATTGAACTTCTTTTCAAAGGAAAAACAAAAATGTTGCCTGACAAATGACCGGAAAATGACTGAGTTTTTAATAAAACAAAAAAAAATAGTCAGCCAAAAACTAGAACACAATAATAACAAAAAATAAACATAACAAAAAGGACAGCGACAACAAAAACAGGAACAATAACAAGATTAATAATAATAATAAATATAATAATAATGATGAACATAATAATAATAATAATAAAATAATAATAATAATAATAATAATAATAATAATAATAATAATAATAATAATAATAATAATAATAATAATAATAACAATAATAATAATATAAATTGTGTTACTGTAAAGAAAAAATAAATGCTAAGAGAAATGTCCTCAAACAAGCGAATAAATGTTTAATGCATTCTGTTACCAAAACAACATACAACCTGTTTTATAAAATGCGAAGAAAGAAAAATAATAATAACAGCAATGATGTCTGCCAAATGGAAAAAGTAAATCACAAATAAATGAACACTTCAAAAATAAATCTATAGAAACAAAAACAAAAATGTCATGCAACAATTGAAAATAATATCGCGTGAAACAACAGAAACCACCTCATAAAATTAAAATAAAGCATCAGTAACTGTCGCCGCATGACAAAACGAAAGAGGACCTAACCGACAGAAACAAGTTGCATAAAAATATTATGGAATACATCAAGCGTTTCATGACGGTATGAAGCTCAAGATTTTTCAAAATAACATATTTTAAATGAAACAATACATTTCGTTATATATAATGCATTCCGTATTTGCCTACAAGAAGAATTTTCCATGTAAAATGTATGAGCTTACACATAGACAGACAGGCACACACGCGCGCGCGCGCGCGCGCGCGCACTTACACGTGTATATACTTGTATATCTTTTATTTTATGTTTAGTTACTGTAATGGGCCGCGGCCATGTCCGAGAATCAAGTTGAAGGTTTGAAAGAGATCCCAGTAGTTACGTTTTCTGACGTCGGTCACTTATTGTAGAGCGCACTCTTTCTAAACCACTAAGATGCGGGATCGTCATCGAACGAACACTGTTTGTCAAGTGGCTGTGTCTGACAAATATAGACACAAGTGCACAGACGCGTGCGCACACACACACACACACACACACACACACACACACACACACACAGACGCAACACACACACAGACGCAACACACACACATCTGTATACGAAGGTTTTCCTCGCAAATTCCGGATATCAAATTTTCTCACATGGTATTTGACAGCTTCGAGCTATAGAAGACGCTACTTATCGAAGATGCAGTATAGTGAGGTTCAGTCGGAATCTACGTCGATTTCATATCAAGATTCTAATTCACACAAGCATACCCTGCCTATGATACACCCAGACGTATATTGTATTCGTTTCTTTACTAAATCATATTCTCATCGACTTAAATGGATCTAGCTTTCATTTGATGTCGACATCTAAATAATTAATCATGAAAATACTTGATTTTACGTATCAATGCAAAGCGCTGAATGAGAAAGAATTATGAGAAATGATTGATTTTACGAATCACTAATTATCATATTCAAAGAATTCAACTCATGTATCACACTAATCATATATCATGAACTTTTATACTTTCCAGATATCGCAGTAAAATTATACAAACTTTAATATACTCATCTACCAATTAATGGAAGAAATATTTTACAAGAACAAATATTCATCTTTATCATAAAGAAAGCAGCAGATTTTATAGTGAGACACCGAGTGCAATTGCTAAAATAAAATGTGAGACATAACCTTATCAGCAGGTGGATTTACTGCAATAAAGTACATGAAGCAATCTACGCCAAAATTTGCACAAAATGTACATAAAGTACTTAGAGAAATCTAAATGCAAATTTGCGTGAAATGTAGGAAGTGAAAATTCAGCCGCTACTGCCTTTCTTATAACCTGATATTACCCTCACATTAAGCAAATGCTTTCCAATAATGGATAAAACGCTTAATCTTCCCTGCATCGTATATGTTTAACTGTCTTTCAGAGAAAATAAGATTGTATCCAGCCACTACTGCCTTTGTAATATAAACATTCAAATTTCTCATGCATATATATTAAAATCCTAGATATTATAAACTATCTGAACAACATATTATCCGAAAAACTGTTTGGAATTTCAGAAATCCACTAAATAGCTGTTTCAATAAAACTGCGTATTATAGGCGTTCATATATAGCGCTACAAAGAAAATAACAGTTCGTGCGTGAATAAAACGAGCCTTATACAAATAAATATACCTTAATGATTACTAGTCGCCTCTTTTGTAGAATAAATTTATCTATATTGGGTACCCTTAATTTGCATAAGATTTCAATCGTAAGCAATGGGAATATTTCTCTAAGAGAATTAGATATCGTAAATTGGGATTGAGAATGAGAGTATAATCTGAATACATTGCTAAGTACATAACATTAAACTGAAATCGTTATGCTATAAGATGTCAATTATTACACATAACAATATTAATTATAAGATATCAGATATAAGACATACACACTACTTTAAAAGGAGCACTGGAGCTGATCGCATAATAGTCGAAAATTTCAGTGCTCACTATTATTCAAACAATAAATGTGTAAAAGAAATGTTGCTAATGAAAATAAGAAATTGTATATCTGATAAAATAAATGATTAACATTCACAACGTGAATTGGAAACCTCAGTATAATTTCACAAGTAATTTTCAAATAAAGATTGATTTGTGTTCAATACTATAAGAATTGACGTGAAAATAGATTAAAAAAGATATTTGATTATATTTGTCGCATGCAAGACTGTTTTCATGCGTTTGAAGTATGACTGAACTTGTTAACCCAACTATTGAGTGAACAAAGATGTATTGAAATCTCATCATTTAAAATAGTATGCAGAAAATAATAGTTAAAATACTTCGAGAGATGTGTAGGAGTAGGCAAAAAAGGTGAGTCAAGAGGAAATAGCAATAAAAGAGCATACTGAATTAAGTGAGTATCTATTGTTTAGTGTATATAATTTTCTGGAGAAGATTTCTTTCGATACATTAGCAAGTGTCAATATCAGAAAGAAAAATTCTACTTTTAATCTTTCGATTACATTTTGATCTTACAATACAAACAAATGGAATTTAAACATCTTTCTAGCTGATTTATACACACACTCACACACACACACACTCACACACACACACTCACACACACACGTAGTTTACTGTTCGTTAAGATCAACAAAAAAGTATTCCATCAAATGAGATATATATCATTTAATATACAAAGCAGAAAGATACGAGCTACTAATATTTTCTGGCTTTGGACATGCGCACCTTGGTAGGGTTTTATAGCGCGCCTTGTGTTCACAAGCTATTTCTTTGCTCTGGGCACATAATCTGTTTAATTTGCAAATCGGTTCGCTGGTAAAAAAGAATTCACAGGAAAAACCGGTAAAAAAAGTGCATGCAAAATGGAGGTAGGTGAAGTATTCCCCCATTAACTGTAAAGCCATAATTAAGCTAGTTGTAGACGAATTCAGTCCAGAAGAGTAGATAGACAGCGAGATATCTGCTCAATTTCGAGAGAGAGAGAGAGAGAGAGAGAGAGAGAGAGAGCTGTTTCTCATTCTGCCAAAAAGAATTTCTCCATATGCTTGCATATGGTAAAAATGTCGGATCTGGATTTCAGTAGTGGGGTGCATTTCTGAGATCCGTTAATATCTGGCATGGATTTCTCAGCAATTCTCCATTCGATTATATGTACTATGCATAAACCCTTTTTTAGTTTCTCTCTCTATTTCTTTCTGTGTTCCTTTCTGTTGAAGAACGTAGGCTCGAAGCGTAAAAGACTTTCTCAGTTCCCGACCGTTAAACTAATACATCTGGTTGTTGTTTACAAACCCGTCATCGTCTTTTGTTTTGTTTGTTGTTGTTTTTTTTTTGTAAATTCCAACTATATATATATATATATATATATATATATATATATATATATATATATATATTGCCTGTCGCTACCTTCTGAGTTCAAATTCCACAGAGGTCATCTTCACCTTTCATCAATTCGGGGTCAATAAAATAAGTACCATTTGAACGCTGGGGTCGATGTAGTCGATTCATCTCCACCTCCCCCAATTTGCCCTAGTGACAAAAACTTGAAATAATATCATCTTTTTTCCTTGCTTTTGTTAAAATGTTATACACGCTAGTATCCATAATTCCTCTGCACCCAACAATAAAATCGTGACTTAGTGTTTTATTTACTTATATAGTTTTTGTATATTTGTACCTTTTTGCTGTGTCAAAATAGTTGTATATAATTGTTTCTAACCATCATTCAAATTTAGTGCGTAATGATGTTTGTATGTTTCTAACAGTGTATGGGCAGGAAATACAGTATGTCTATGTGTAATTGTGTACATGAACACACAAGAATACATGCACACATACTGGCACAAATACATTCATACACATGCATACTCACTCAGACATACGCCTGCAAGTCTGAATATCCTCTCACTTATGTGTATAGTTATACACAAACACACATATTCATATACATACACAACACACTAACATATGCACGTACGTGCCTACGCTGTAGTACTTACGCATACGTATAAGCAATATATACATATACATATGTATAAACATGCACACACAGACATATGCATACAGATAGCCACATACATGTATTTCTATCTATCTCAGCATACATGTGAGCATGTTCTGATACAGATACGTCTATATACACAGCTGTTATGCTCGTGCATGTGCATACATAATGCACGGAAATGTACGCATGGGTACTCACACATAGCTGGCATGCACGAACAAATGCATTGCATGAAAGTGCCTGTGCATAAGCCCAAACATGAACACACACACTCACACACATGCACACATACACTCACACACACGCACACATACGCGTACATATATGTATACATATGTGTGTGTGCACTTACATATACACACACATACACATTCCTACACAAATAATTTTGAGAATACTCGCTATGACAGCGGCTCCAACAGTGGATGTATAAGAAAATAAGTTATACGCTATTTTAATAATTCTATTTTGAAATTTTGAAGCATTGAAATGTACTTAGCTTATATGTAGGCATAGGATAAATGATTCTTCATGTTCGTTTATATGGTTGCTCTTACAATTTAATATTGCTATACATTTTAATAGATATAAATTTCAAAATTTACAATCTGGTTATTTTGCACCAAAAACTATTGTCTATACTGTGGTCAGTTATTTTCCGAAAAGCCATTGTCTGTACTGAATGCCCATATCTTATTTTGGAAAGAATTGCTGGAAATATGTTTTAAATGTTCTTTCTTCTTTATGTTTGTACGTGCGTTTGCATGTCTATGCGATTCTGTGTATATGAGCATCTTTCTTGTCATATTGAAAATATTACTGTAACCTCTTCAGAAAATTGAGATTTTCAGTCTACCAGCGAGATGGAAAAAGAACCATTAACGTTTGTGCAGAAAAATTAGAAATGACAAATTTCAGAAATTAACAGATTTGTTCTTTTTAAAAAATGCGCTACTCATTGCTTTTATTGACTTCTACAAGCCTTTCAAACTGATGAAAGTACACTCTAGTTGTTAACTACATGGCAACGGAGGATTTATTCTTACAAAAAATAAATCAGCTTTAATTGAATTACAAATATGATCGAAAAGTTTTTGCGAACTTTTATTTAAGTAGTATGTAGGTTTCTCTAATTCGTCTGTAATAAGTTCTATGTATATAACTAATACGAACACACGCACTCATAGACAATTTATGTGTGTGTACTTGTATATGATTTTTGAAAGAATTCAGGTATATAGAGGGTACTGTGAATAAACTGTCGACTAGATTACGCAAAAATGAAAATAACATTGTCATATCATTTTAACAAATATATTTACCAAAATTCCATAAAAACATCTTTTGCACTCCCTCCCTCACAATCCTACATAAGTTTACATTTTCCACCGCTCTCCTAACACATGATAACATCAGCATTTCTTAGACTTCACATTATCCTGTATTTTAGACAAATTTATTCTCCTCTCGTCCAAAACATTCGTCTGCACGCTAATCCTCATTCCTTGTCTCCAACTAGCCATCACTTTACAAAACAGGCTCTGACGATGCGAAATCATGGAAATCCTGAAATGTATTTTCATCAAACTCTGAAATACGTGATAGTTCGAAAGATAGTCTTGAAACATTCCTGATATATCCTCACCTTTTTAAAGTGATTTCTTCGAATCTATAAATGTCTCGACACCTATCGGTTCTGTCGATCACAAACTTATTTTCTGTTATTAAAGAATTTTTATCAGAGGCAGTTTCTTCTTCTAAAATTCATAAAAGCTGGTTAATACATGTTTAGTGACGCAATTTCGGAGACATAGGATAAGACGAAATTGCTGAAGGCCCTTTGCCAATGAGAATAGTGCAAGTTCCAATTTTAATAATTGCTTTCTGACTAGAGCGATTTCAATCTCGTAATCCACCATATGAAATAAGAATCTAAGAAATCAGAGCTTTTGCACACCACGCTTCCTCGACCACATAGCTACATGAATGATTGAAACTATATCAGATTTGTAACTCAGAATAACAGTGAAGTGAATTACTATCTCTCACCTCATAAATATACTCGTAAAGCAGATATGTCTGGCTTACATTTTCATTAGTTCGGCTAAAAACTCTATTTTCTATATATGTATGTATGTATGTATGTATGTATCTATCTATCTATCTATCTATCTATCTATCTATCTATTTACCTATCTATCTATCTATCTACCTATCTGTCTGTCTGTTTGTCCCCCCTCTCTCTCTCTCAACGTTTGCCTTTCTCTCATTGCCTACTTATCGACCTATTGATATGTGTGTGTGTCTATGTTGTGCTATTAAACACTGTCATAAAACAAATGCTGAGCGCAATTCATAATACGCACACAAAATAAATAATTTTTAAAACTCTAACCGCAAATTGGCTAATCGAAATGGTAAAACATTTAGCAAAAATTATCTCTTTAAACCACATTGACTACAACAGATACATTACTATTCATATTACATTATGTAATATGTCTGAACGCGATCGTATGTGCGTGGGTGCGCATAAGAATACATTTTCTTGGATTATGAAAAAAAAGTATTACGCGTCTTATAATTATCATCTGGAATATAGGAAACCTTATAATTTTTCAGCTTCCTTGGCAACGAAATACGTTTTCTTGGAGTAATTAAATAACAGAGACAATCCACTGTAAATTGTTTGCCAACCTTGAGACGAAACCATTTTGATTCAATAGCAGTATTTAGATTAGAAGCTATACTTGTCGCTTCTTAACGTAACCCATCAAAGATATTTTTAATTACTTTAATGTGAGCCTCGAGTAAAATAGTGTTATATTTAGAAATATCAATTTTTAGTCCTCACCAATACTGCTAAGCTATTCCGTTACAATAAAAGCAAGCTATCAGATTTTTACATTTTATTCAAAATTCTAATTATTTCTATTCATGTAAAACAGCCATTAGTGGACATGAAATAGGCATTCAGTTGAAAAGTTAATTTCAGTAGTTTTGTTTTCGCCAAGCAATGAACGCTGGATTTGCGTGCATAGTCCCCATTACTGTCTCATAAGTCATTGCTGATTGTATGAAATCAATATTAACAGATATAAAATACCGTGATTGGAACTTTATTAAAGAAACCTATGTTAAACACATTTTTACGTTAATTCAGATTGATAAAAGCCTACTTTATTATAATAAATATATGCCTACTAATGTAGGATAAGGAATGTATTACTTCGAGAAAGGCGAGGCATATCAACAAAAGGCGATATTAGTGTAATTAATAAAATCGAGAGCAACCCTAATATTTACAATAACTGTACACTTGGATTGTGACAAAACCAAGACAGGACTTTTTTGTGATTGAACCATTAATGACAGACGAGTGAAGTAAATACAACATCCTGTACAAGGTTCAACTATTTCAATTTTTTTTTTCCTCTTGGAGACAATAACTGACGTTTTCCATGAATGAAAGATGGGGGTATAATTTCTCGAAACTACTTCAACTTATGTTATCTAGAACAGAATTCACAATCAGTAAACTATTAAATCATATTCGAAATATACCTCAGACATTATCATAAGGGAACAGGAAGAAAAAATACACCAAAAACCCATCATCAATACTAAATTTAATTCTCAAATTACACTAAAATTTCAGTCTCGTCTTTGTTTATAGGTAAATCGTACTCTTATCTTCATCATCATCATCATTATCGTCTTCATCATTGTCGTCGTCATCATCATCATCGTCATCATGGTTATCGTCGTCACTTCTACCTCTTCCTCCTTCTTCTTCTTCTTTGTCTTGTATGTCGTTATCTTCTGCACTGATTTTTTTTTCCTTTTCTTCACTTCTGTTTCTTTACTTCTAAATATTTTTTTGTTATTTCATAAGGGGGTGTCTACAAATTAAAGTTGTAAATCTTTCGCCACTTGTCTCTGCCCCTGGGAACTTTACTAAGCTTTACTAAATCTCACACTGTGTCTGGCTAATTTACCATTTACATAGAAAGTTTCACCCGTCAAGTTTTTATAGAAGATAAGATTCTATAGCTTTGTTCATTCATTCAAGAGCGTACTCTAATTTATATATTAGATCTTACCTAATTAAAATTATATATGTGATCTTGCCTAATCAAAATTATATATGAGATCTTGCCTAATTAAAATTAATCTGTGTTGACACAAAAGGTTATGAGACAAGAATCTCAACTCTCTTACAAACAGCCGATTTGGAATGTATAACATTTTTTAGATTTTTGTAAATGATTCAAGAAATCGAATGCTATATGTGAAGCATAGCTGAGAACGTTCTGCACAATTCATTTCTTTAGCTATTTATTCCATAGAGAAGGTACTGAGGTGAGAAGTCGCTGTCATTTACTGACTGTTTTGTCAAGGGCTTAATCAGAGGAAGAAGGGGAGATTTTAATTTCGCTTTGGAGATATCGGTGAGTGATGCAATGATGGGTTGAATTACTCATCAGACCGGAAACGCGATAAGAATGATTCCATAAAAGGCAGGCACTGCTATTCATGCTGATTGATACCTCTTGTATAAAATGACAAAAATATACGAGAGCATTATGGGCATCTAATAAGGTTTGTTAAACAGAAACCTTTAATTGTTAGTTTCAAATTTTGCCACTTGACCAGCAACTTATATCGACTTCAATACTCTATTGGTTCTTATTTTACGGAGCCTGAAATGATGAAAGGTAAAATCGACCGCGACGTATTTTTAACTTGCCAAGAGGGACAAAATATCGCAAATCATTTTGCCCGTCGTGCTAATGATTCTACCTGGTAGTCGACTTTAAATAATTTACAATGTTATCGCAAGGCCAGAAAGTTTGTGGGAGAGATTAACATGATTTCATCGACCCCAGTGCTTAACTGGTACTTATTTTTCCGACACGGAAAGGATGAAAAGCAAAGTGTGACCTCAGTGGGGTTTGAACTCAGGACGTAAAGATGGATGAAATGCTGCTAAGTATTTTACTCGGTGTGTTAACAATTCTGCCTGCTCATCACTTTAGAATTTGCTGGATGTTGCAAACTGTTTTTGTGATAACATTTTGAGAACTTATAATATATTTGATGATGGAAAATTCCCGTTAGGAATCAAATGAGGTATACTTTCGTTCGAGACAACATTGGAAATCATCCAGGAATACTCGCCAGAACAAAACAAAGAAACATATCAAAAGTAAGTAATTAAGAAAACTAATTACCATAAAATGTAATAACCATATAACATAAATACTGAATTAAGAATTCAATGTTTGTTTAATTCTTTCAACATTTGTTTCCATAACATTGACTGATGCTTTTCACTTTCTAGGAATCAAGTAGTTTGTCCTTTGATCGTTTTACAGCTTGTAAGTTATAGATGCAGGCGTATAAGTCAGGATTTTAGATTGAGCTAATGCCGATCTGAGCAACACTGCATTACAGAAACGCGAAATCGTTATATGTCACTTGCGCATAAAACTTTGAATAAAACATTTCATAATATTTTATTTTTTATCCTGTAATCATTTTAGTCATTTCACTACGAACATGCAAGGGCACTGCCTTGAAGAATTTTAGTCCAACGACTCGAGTCTAGAACTTTTTTTTTTTTTTCACAGAAAATACCAAAACCCGCGTGGGTTAGGCAGCTACTATACTTCACATTGCTACAATATAGAAGTTTTATCACTAGAAATAGCAGCCAAATTATATTTAAAATTACACAATCTTATTCTAGAATTTAAGGTTATTACAGAAAATGTGGTTCAAGACATTAAATAAAACTGGATGAGTATGACTTGAATATATATTTGTGTGCGTGTGTGCGTATGTGTGTGCGCGTAAGTGCGTGTGTGTGTATTCGCGCGCGTATGTGTGTGTGCCTCTGTGTGTGCCTGTGTGTGTGCGTGTGTGTCCGTCTGAGTATGTGAGCGTGTGTGTGAGTGTTGTGTGTTTGTATATAAATAAACAAACATACTCCTGTATATATACATACATACATATATACATTTATATATATATACATATATATATATATATATATATATATATATATATATATATACACACACACACACACACACACATATATATACATATATATATATATATATATATATATATATATATATATATATATATATATATATATATATATATATATATATATATACAGTAATAACATAAAATGCTCCGAGTGGAAGCAACCTCATATCACATACCCATAACCCACACTTCTCTTTCTCTGTTTTTTCTCTGTCTCTGTCTGTCTTTGTCAGTCTCTCTCTCTCTCTCTCTCTCTCTCTCTCTCTCTCTCTCTCTCTCTCTCTCTCTCTCTCTCTCTCTCTGTCCTCTCACCCACTCATTCTCTTCTATGAGAATTTGGCAGAAGTACATTTCGTTGCCAGGGTGATATTTCTACGGGATTCCCCTTTAATTTACGTTTATTCACTTCTTCGGTGAACTCAAATGAAATACCATTTCTTATCATTTTAAGTTATCGCAATTATAAAAACGCAGCACAGCGTCAATGTCTTTTCCTCACAAATAAGACGCAACATAAAATAGGATACGAATACATACATATTGTTTCGAAATACAAATATGGATTTACACTAGATATGTGCCAGATCATTTATTTCCTTGACTTTCAGCAGGATAGTATGAGACCCTAGAGCTTTTGCTGCATATGAAATCACAGCTGATAGCAATTATTATAGAGAAAACGAAGGATGCACAAAATATTTTAAGCAATTGAATTCCTGAGAGCCATATGTGACTTAAGCTTTAATTGTTCGGAGACGAGTTGACTGATAATTCATGAGTGAGTAATAGATTTAGGTAGTAGACGGCTCTAATCTATGAAAGCGAATGAAAGAAAGCAACGCTCTATTCAATTATGCGTAGTCTTGAAAATGGAATGAATTCTCGAAAGTGAAATACATGGGTTAGATTCAAACTGTAGGAGTATAGTTATTTTCTTTCTTAAATATTGAACTTTGTTTATCAAAATATGCTCATACTTGCACGCACAGATAAGGATGCAGACATACATATTCGTAAATATCCAAAAGCACGCCCACACACGGGCAGATTCTAGTATATACGTAATTTCAATTCCATACACACGCACGCGCGCGCACACACACACACACACATACATCGATGTAACGTACATATATATGCTTCTATATTATGTATATATATATATATATATATATATATATATATATATATATATATATCAATACACACATATATAAAACATATATACAAAATAGTATATATATATATGTGTGTGTGTGTAGGCGAAACTTACATATATACACAGAATCACACGTTCATATTAAAAGATACATGTAAGATGGCATATAGGACACATACGTAGATATGCACACATGGTTGTAGACATGTAGGACACCAAGAAGTACTAAATGTGCATACATGCTTACGTATATCAGCAGGAAAATGTATTTAATTATCAGGTATAGTGACAAGTAACAGAAACCAGTAATACTTAGAATGGGTATATTGAGGGGAATTAAATTGACACATTATGCAAATAAAATAAAATACAAAACATTATAGGTATATTATATACTAAGAAAAGATATAATTTAAAAAACAGACATATTGAGAGATTAAAGGAGGTTGTGGGGAGAAATAAAATGTTAGCCCAATATATGGTGGGACAAGTAACTGTTTGGAGGAAATGTTAAATAAAAAATACCAAGATGGTGTAAGATATAGTTATGTAAACTGGATATGATTAGTAATCGTATTCCATAGAAAAAGATAATATATAGAAATATTTGAAAACTAATCTATGCAAGCGGGGAGTGAGGAATTGAGATTGATAAATAGGAATTTGGTCATGTGTTTACATGAGAACAATTTCATCCCAAGTATTAATCAAATATCAATTCATAATCATTATGCATATATAGAAAATTTTTTTATTATTTCTGTAATACAAGCGCAGGCACACGCTCTTAATATGAACGTATGTATTTGCGTATATATGTATCTTTCGCGTACACACATATATATACTACTATTTTGTATATATTCTTTACGTGTGTGTATTGATATATATGTATGTATATATATATATATATATATATATATATATATATGTATATTTATGTGACTTTTCTCTCTTTTCAATGTTATGAATATGTATTTGTACGGTATTTCTTTTTTTATGCATACCCTAATCAAAAACAACTAGAATTCCTACGAGTAAACAAACGATATGAAAAGGTCACTCAAAAGATTTAATAAAAGTTACATATAATTTTTATTTAAAACAGTTTGATTCAGCTCCATGCCACTTAAAATAAATTTCGCAGGCTAACAAAAGCCTGGCACATCGAGCCTCAGATAATTTAAGCTTTATATATATATATATATATATATATATATATATATAGAGAGAGAGAGAGAGAGAGAGAGAGAAAGAGAGAGAGAGATAGATAGATACATACATACATACATACATACATACACGCATACATACATACATGCATACATACATGCATACATACATACATGCATACATACATACATACATACATACATACATACATACATACATACATACATATAAGCTGCATTCAGGAAATGGAGAACTATAGGAATCGTAATTGGAGATGTAGAAAACACACAATTCACAGAATACAATTGATCCCATCGTTGCGTTTGACTTGCATATCTGTATGCTCAACATTGTCCCTTAGCCTCTATAGTCAACGAAGTTAATCCAATCACTTTGCAAGACCTTGAATTTAATACAGAAACTTTTTCAACTACCTTGCAACACAGAGCCTAGTTATAACATGAATTCCCTCAGACATCTGTTGATTGGTTTTCATCCTTTAATCTTCCTGACTTCGATTAGAAAATATCCCATTGTTCTTTTGTCACAGCGATAAGCTTCGTATTACAATCCACAAGAACTGTCAGCATAATGTTTATGATGTTTTCCCTTGGGTCATTGTTCATTGTACTTATTGATGCAGTAATCCATTATCATGTCACGATGTTATCTTACTGAGTAAATATTTTAAGAGTATTAAAAACGTAACAGGACAACGCTCACACACACACACACACACACACACACACACACACACACGGTTATAAACACTGTCACACACATGTACATATGCATGCACATATGCATACAGATATATGTGCATACATATTGTTATTCATTTAAATACATACATATGAGCACGCACATACATCCGTACATATGAACTTATGCATTTATGTATACATACATATATTGTATTCCGTGTTTTCTAGCTAAGGAAAATACAACACGCTTATTTTCACAGCGTGTTTGAAATAGGATATTGCTAACAAATTTATGCATTAGTATTTGAAGTCATTGAAAACGGCCGTGTGGTGCGTTATGAATGAATGAGTTATACTATTATATTAGTTACCCTGTTCAACGTGAAGCTAAGATTTAGAAATGGTTTTCTTTTTTTCTCTATTAAATATACAAAATAAGTGTTTGGGGTCTAATTGAAGTATAAATATTTGCAGATTGCTGCTATTTTGATGTATGAAATGTTTACATAAGACATAACAAGCATAGGTTATATGGCTAATTATACAGTTTTTATAGAACTTCCAGGGCACAGTGTTCTGCTGCTCTAAATGTTTATAATAAATGCTATGTACAAAGTTTTCATAGCTGTGAGAGGTAGAGCTCACTGGCGTTCAGTTATCAATAAATAATGTTTCAAAATGGTTTAATAATGTAAAGATGTACATATCATTTGAAGTCTATTGCCAATGAATTTCGAATATCAGTAATCTTCCATCCTCTTACGCAGTGTTTAACTGGTAAAAATTTAGATTTTGAAAATTAATCTTAACGTCAATATTTTCCAGATATAGAAATTAAAATCTCTATAATGTACGGACAATTTACCATCCAGAAACCCACACTATGTAATATGAGGTGTAATTGCATGTACAGTTTCGAAGTGGGTCACGAAGCAAAATTTACAATTAATTGACGTATAACAAAATTGTAAAATGTGAATGACTGAGAAATAGAGTGACTATCAAGGAATGAATAAGGAGGAAAATAACCGCTTCTTTGTGAATATGAAGGTCGAAATAGAAGGAAATAAGATTTGATGGAGAGCAAGACATTGTATTTCACGGTGATCCAATTCCCACAGCTGTAGAAATGAGTTGCTGAGTGGGAAAATGGTATACAAGAGCGACTACTACTCTTCTTCAAACAACTTTGATCGGACTTGTGCCGCAGAGTGGAACTTACTCGGTGCACTCTCATGGTAGTTATTGATTAGAGGAGGGGTAGTCTGTACACATTACGCATTATAAATAATAGAGTTTCCTCCAAATTGCATACATAATTTACTAACGTTGCTCAGTCCTTTTTAAACTTGAGCTATTATATATAAGGGACGAATCTAGATTACGATTTAAACAAAGACAACATATCTTAAAGTGCTATTAGAAACTTGAAAATGCAACCAAGCTGCAAAGACAGTTTAGGGGTTATTGAAGAAGAATGCGCGCAAATACCGAATGAAATATTTTTCGTGTTTGCGATTCTAAATAAGGAATACACGTAGAAGGAAGATATACCCCAAACCTACAGAATACACATACATTGGTACATTTGATAATAGGCATCTAAGTGGGTAAATGGATGGGTAGATAATTAGATATTTTGGCTACATAGGATGCATAGGTAGGTAGGTAGGTAGGTAGGTAGGTAGGTAGGTAGGTTGGTAGGTAGGTTGGTAGGTAGGTAGGTAGGTAGGTAGGTAGGCAGGTCGGTAGGTAGGCAGACAGGCAGCTGGGTAGGTAGGTAGGTAGGTAGGTAGGTAGGTAGGTAGGTAGGTAGGTTGGTAGGTAGGTAGGTGTGTAGGTAGGTAGTTAGGTAGGTAGGAAGGTAGGTAGGCAGGCAGGTAGGCAGGCAGGTAGGTAGGTTGGTAAGTAGGTATATTTGGAATACGTACGTACAGACAAACACGCATACATACACGCACAAAACGAGACGGAAACTCATGACCATATATATAGACAAACACTCCACATACACACAGTGACACATATTGAGACGCACGTACATGATCACACAACTTGATACACATAGACACAATCAAACACGCACAAACAAGTAAGAGGTATACACACACACATTAAGGTCTCCGGTTTGTTGACGTAAAACCTCTCTTTCATGTATCCTCACAAGAAACAAATCCTAGTTAGTTAAGTCTGAGAAACGTGAAGGTCATCCAAAGTAGACCTCACACATGGTTCCATCAAGATGAGGCAACTGCTCATACGGCAAGAGAAACAATGCAGTTGCTGTGGCAGTTGCTACGGCAATGTCAACTGGCCTTCAGGTTCCTCAGATTTGACCCCTTTTTTTCCCTGTCCGTTTTTGTATCCTCTAAATCTCCGAATGTCTTGTCGCCTGTTACGTTCTTCTTCAATTTTTTGTTTTGTTTATATATATATATATATATATATATATATATATATATATATATATATATATATATATATATATATATATATATACATAAATATATATGTGTGTGTGTGTGTGTGTGTCTGTGTGTATGTGTGTGTGTGTGTATACATATGTATTTGTTGTTTACACGCATGTCTTCGTCTTTTGTTCTTTTGTAAATTCTCACTATATATATATATATATATATATATATATATATATATATATATATATATATATATATATATATATATATATGTATGTATATGTGTGTGTGTGTATGTGTGTGTGTGTGTGTGTGTGTGTGTGTGTGTGTGTGTGTGTGTGTGTGTGCATGTGAGTTTATGTATGTATGTATACATGCCTTCAACCTGTTGTTTCATAATGCCAAGGAACAGAGTGAAATAATATGTTCGCTATTACTCAATGTGCTCATTAGTCATTTGGGGAAGCAAGAATAGCGGTGAATATAAATGAAGAGGCCTATATGCGAAATCAAATATCATAGAATTGAATTTCTGTTCACCAACATCTGAACAACATCTATCATCAAATGGGTAGTCATGCATTTGATTCAATGTTAGAATATATTTATGAATATCCGTTCATTCAGACTAAACTGAATATATTACGTACGATATTCATAGAACAGAGCTTCATTTTCTGGTTAAACTTACCAAATATATTTTCTGCATTAATACTTAAGAACGAACACACATAAATCTGAGTTATGTATCTATACGCATATATATGCATATGTGTGTATGTATGTTTGTCTTCCTGTCTATTTGTCTATCTGCCTGTCTGTCTGTCTCTATGTATCTATATATCCTTCTTTTCCAATAAAGTCTGAAGAACAAAGTATTTGCGCACCCAGTTTTAATGTTCAATAATCTATATCTCTTATGATTTATCACTGTTGAAATTTTACACGATTAAACACAGTCCGATTTGTGTTAATTTAGCTTCTACAATAATGGAATTGCCTAGTATATGTTAGAGATATTCTAATACAAAAGATGTATCAATGCCAGAATAAACAAATTAAACAAAAGAACGTTTTGCTCTGATCCATATAGCCTTTCATGTTTCTCGTTAGCTTGGTAATGTGATTGCTATATAAAGCCTTTGGGCTGAATTGATGTCGGGAAGGGTTATGATGCAATATTCACCATAGGAATCAATCGTATATCGAGGAAATGTATTGCTTTTTATTGGAATATTTCTCAAATATATGAAAATCTAAAAGGAATGTAGAAATAACATTTATTACAAACGTGGCACCGCTCGTCTTTCAGATTGTCCTCTTGTCAGTAACCTTCATAAGCTGTGGTGGAAAATCTACATCGTACCAGAAACATATTCAGTATTTGTACAGAAATTTAAAATGGAGGAATTCAGTCTTTAAATTTTATTCCTTAGTTTTTAATATAATGGAAACAAATTATCTCACAAAAGTTTTTGATCTGGAAGTAATCTTCATTTTAATCGAATTGGAATCACGTTATTGTGACTACTGAATGTGTATATATGCATATATATATATATATATATATATATACATAAATCATACGCACAGACCGTGATATATGCAGGCGTTTATAAAAACACATACCTTTATATCCATACATATACAGTTACACAAAAACACATTTCCTACTTTGCTCTTCTGATTAATATGCAAATGTTTGAATTGAAATTTCTACATCACTGACTTTGACAGTATGTGAACAAAAGTTCTATGTGCACAAGGAAATCAATATACAAAATACAGAATCAAAATAAAATCTGAACAAAAAGTTATAACAGAGTTATTGTCCAAATTCATCAGGGACACTTTAATTTACAATATAGTTAGATATTTAATTAAAAATTCAGATATTTAATTTGAAATTACATTGAATATTCTAGATATTGTAATACTCAGAACAATTTATGATATAAGAGTTGAACCTGTAAATTGCAAGAATCTAAAGTATTTGTTATAAAAATAGTTGCAGGAACATTATTAATGTCTCATTTAAATATTTACTCGAGTATTCTCAATTGTAACCTACATCATTATGACCTGCTTTAAAGATAGTCTCTATTACAATTTTCATCAGTGTATACATATATTCAATCACAATTTATTCACATTTCTATTATTTTATATTTTCGAATATTTCACAAGTATTTGATTTAAACATTCTTGGCTTCTGTGACGTCAATAATTTTCTCTTACTACCCATTAATTATTTATAAATCTTTAATTTAGTTAAAGTTACAGTGTGATTACTAACTTCGTGGCACACCTATTTTCTACGTATTTTAAACATAATAGTTATGAAATCAGTACTGGAGCAGATTATATCTACATTTGCTGTCCGTTTGTACCCACATTAGATGACCGATGTATATAGTCGCCATATATACCTTTTCGCAATCAATCATGCTCAACCACCTCCTAAATATGCTATCAAGTTCCAAAGCATCCGTTCATTTTAAGTCCCGAGGCTATCGGTCCATCCTAGTAATATCGCTTTTAATACACTGAAGAAACGTCACATGCGCTAGATGCCTTTCTCACCAAATCATTAGCCACTTTATATATGTATATATATATATATATATATATATATATATATATATATATATATATATATATATATATATATATATATATATATATATATCACCCATCTCTCCCCTCCCCCACCTCCTGCTCCGATTCCTACTTCTTTGTACGTCTCTTCACCTCTCTTCATACTTGTCTCCACTCCCACTTCTCTTCACCCCTACTCTTTCTCTCCTCTCTCTTACTCTCTCTCACTCTCTTCTCTCGTACTCCCCCCTCTCTCACTCTTACTCTCTACACTCTTACTCTCCTACTCTCTACACTCTTACTCTCTTACTCTCTCACCCTTACTCTCTTACTCTCTTACTCTCTCACCCTTACTCTCTCACTCTCTTCCCCTCTCTCTCACTCTCTTTCTCTTCCTCCCTTTCTCCCCCCATACCCCTCTTCCCTCTCTCTCACTCTCTTTCTCTTCCTCACTTTCTCTTCCTCTCTTTCTCCCCCCATACCCACCTTCCCCTCTTTCTCTCCCCCCATACCCACCTTCCCCCTCTCTTAATCCACCTTCCCTCTCTTATACCCACCCTCTCTCCTCTCTTCCTCTCCCCTCCCATACCCATCTTCCCTCTCTCTTACATCCACCTTCCCCTTCTCCCTCCTCGTCAACACCCTCTCATAAGCTCATCCCACCACACCCCAAAACACTCCTACTCTACCTTCGCACTCCACCCCATCCAATTCCTTACACCCACCACCCACCCCTACCCACAGACCCCTACCTCTACCCCACCCTAAGCCTAACCCATACTCCACCCATGCCTTCCCCACCTCCCAACACCCTCACATCACACCACACCAATACCCTCGCATCACACCACGCACACCACACCAATACCCTCGCATCACACTACGCACACACTACAACTGACCAACTACTAACTCCCTTTCTCCCTTTCTCCCTTCCCCATTTTCACACTACATACGTCAAGATCACCAGCATTCTACCTCCCACACGCAGCCCTTCGTTCCCGATCACCGTTTGTTATCTCCCCCTTTCTTAGCTCTCCTGAAATAAGAATTTCTAACTTCCGGTCAGTCATTGTTATGATCGGCCATTATTATGATTGACCGTTGACTGAACACTATTCAATGTTTTTTCTCCGTGTTTTTCTCCTTGTCTCCGTATTCTTTCTGTTGAAGAGCGTAGCTCGAAATGTCAAAGACTTTCCGTATTCCCGAGCGTCATACTAATATATACTTTTGTTATTTACACCACCTGTCCTCGTCTGTTGTTATTATTTGTATATTCTCCCATATATATATATATATATATATATATATATATATATATATATATATATATATATATATATATATATATATATATATATATATATATAGATAGATAGATAGATAGATAGATAGATAGATAGATAGATGATGTAAATATATGTATGTATATATATATATATATATGTATGTATATATATATATATATATATATATATATATATATATATATATATATATATATATATATATATATATATATATATATATATATATATATATATATATATATATAAATATATATATATATATATATATATATATCTGGCGACAGTATATCATTTAATCTGTTCTAAATGCAGGTACAATATAACTTGTCATATTGAATTAATTCAGAAAATTTCAAAGATGTTAGTGCCACCATTTGGAAACGAGAATCGTCATTATCTTTAAACCATCTTCTTCATGACTAAAGTCACGATATTCGTTGTGGTAGGTCTAATGGAAACCTTAAATTTTAAGTTAGTCACGCGTGGAAAGGAGGGCTATAGCCTTGGAGGAGCTTAGAGGAAAATGTTGTTTACCTTAACATAAACAAGTCTGTCAACTGTTTATAAGATGGACAATTCGCGGAGAAAATACTTTGTTTATTGCTTCGAGTCATTTCTGGTTCCCTGGAGCAACGTTTTCTTCGAGATCAAGAAATTGTATCATATTCTGATACAGTCAAATCTCATATTAACTCTCCAACCTCTAGTGTACTGCAGGATTTGGTTTCATCTCCATAATCTTCCTCTTTAAGCCAACGACATATTGCAGTCTATTGCGGCAAGTATTACTTCTAAATTGGTGATCCCATCTCCCATCATGACTTAATATTTTTTCTCTATAGCGTCAAGTAGCAGAAGCTCAATAACACTCAATAATACTATCAGCATGGAATCTGAGAAATATTTACCACACTATTGAATATAAATCTATAGCTAAACGATTCCTGAATAGGCTGCAACTGCCAGGCCTAACAAACACGGATGTTCTTTCTATTCGATTTGCCATTTTCAACATAACCTCAAGGACATATGATTAGAGAATAGTTGTCATTGTCGTCAGACAATGTGAATACGTTAATTGTCAAGAATACTTGACACCCTACAAGCTTCAGATGTGATGCATAATAGAGTACTGGCTTCAAGAAAGCATGGGAAGAAATTGATAGGAAATATACGATGATGGTCAACACTCTTTGCTTTTTCAATCGCTACTACCGTTTCTTCAGATCTTCGGAGATAAGTGGTCACGCGTCACAACCTCTCAGATTTCACGCGTTTATTTATATCGCTTCCATTTGTTATACACATCGTGTTCATTACTCAGCACGCACACACATTATCCACTACGCTCATTCCTATTCTCATGGAGTAGGTCGTCTGAAAATTATATCGTAGAACCTACAGAACCTATGGCTGTAAATTAACTAGGTGTAAGCATATCAGATTCGAGGAATCCTATTTGGCGTATGCTGTGAAAGTCTTTGGAAATTACAGCATTATATGCACATTTCTCAAAATTATTGTGATATAAAAGATCCAGTATGGCAGACGTTTTCATTGTGTATTAACTACCTTTTTTCTTTTTGTTTAATATATGACTTTAGGTGTATAGCAAAGATTATCAGCAAAATGACTTATAATATTGAAACACATCCTTCAATGTCAATGTTGTCTGTAAACCATTTGTCAGTAATTCATTACTTTATATGTAAGATTCCATGGATTATAACAATCCAATAATACTTCTTTTAGTGTCTATGTGCGAAAAGTAGAAATCTAAATGGTTTCTAGCGAGAAAAGTTTATCACGCTTTAGTTGTAACTTTACTTTTGCAATTACTACTGTTAATATTCCTTGCAATGACATGGAACTCCCCATAGCCAAACTTATGCGAGTTATCTAATAAAATATAAATTTATTAAAATGGAATAAAGATGTGTATTTCAATGTGCTAAAGATGAAACCTATCTCAATATCCTCAATTTCATCAATATTTTCTATCTTCAGGCTGGATCACAAATATCTGTTAAATGGACACGACACTCGATTATAAATCCACAGGCTTTGACTGGTACTTTGATGAACCCTTGGCAGGATTGGTGTGGTATTCATAACGTAAAAATACCATACTCAATACTGTAAACATTGTTTTCCGACACTCTATGACATCTGCCAACCCACAGTATTTATTTGAAGAATACAATATAGAAAATGATAAACCTCACACTATACTATTCCTATTTACACTTTATCTACTGAAGAATAAGAAACGAATAATTACATTGTATTTTATCGTGGTATTAAATGTCGATGTCTTGCTCTGCAAATCTATATCACTCAGATGTTTGTATAAATTGAATCTACAATGCGTATAACATAAGAGATAGTTCTTTTCATTCAGCTTAGTTTTCTTATCTGTCAATAACCATTACAATATGACTATCCAATAAGATATTAGTAATAATGTCACTGTTCTTATGTCACTGAACATGTGGTTCTTATATGACACGTTCCTCGTAATGTTCAGCAATTGTTCTTCCGAACGTTCCTCTATTAATTTTTTGTGCATAAAATGGCCAAAATATTTCGTGTTTATTGACGAAAATCAATGAATTCTTTGTAACTCTATCTTTAGTGATGGGTTACAGCGTGTTTAAAATAAATCTTTAGCTGCATTTTTTTTTATAATACCGATGTGACAATTGTACACACAAAATGAGGTTTGTAACAAAACGCTACTTGCTCTTTCCGCATGATATAGGACTATATGTAATAAACCATGATGTAAACCAGGAAAGTGTGACCTGTAGTTTATTACATTTGTATTTATGAGTTCAAATCATCATTTTTTTCGATTGTGATATATAAATTCAAGGCACTGTAATACATAGGACATTTCATTAAATATATCTGCTCCTAACTATGAATCCCAACATGTAACTCTAATACAAGGCCGTTCGTTGCAGGAATATTACCTCCTCTCATCTACACTATTACATTAAATCCACCCTATTTTCCCCTCTAAACAAATCCTCAATAGTTTCCATTTAACCACAAATATTTTCTCTGTTCATGGTTTCTCTAGAGCACCAAAATTGTAATATCAGTCGTATTAGTTTCATCATTTATACAAGAAAAACTACAAATACCATATGCTCTCGTAAATTCTAATCTCACTCTGCTTTAAAGCCCAGACTAGAGTCCACGTGTTATTAGTAAATCAAATTAAATAGCGAAACGAAATCAAGTAAATGTTATTAAATTTACTGGCATTGTATGAACATAATCTAAAGACCGTACAAAAAACTGCATGAAATCTGTCTATAATACAGTGATCTATTATTGTTATTTATACATACACACATACATACAGATGAACCAACTTCACGGCAGGAGGCGCAGATGAGAGCAGCTGCATCAAACTCTCTCATGCACCAAATGTCAATTCCTGAAGTAAAATTCGTGAAGAAAAATTGTGTAGCAACACCAAATGGCGGTGCACCAGCATGGCCACAGCTCATGAGCTGAAACTAGATAAATAGAAATAAAATGAAAATAAAATGAAACATACATACATACATACATATATATATACATATATATATATGTACATATGCGTATATATATGTATGTATATATACATATATATATATATATATATATATATATATATATATATATATATATATATATATATATATATATATATATATATATATATATATATATATATATATATATATATATATTATTGTTATGATTATTATTACTATTATCATTATGAGTATTATTGTTATTATCATTTATGGTTTCTTTTCATTATAACATTATTTCTGTTGCCTTAGTACCGGGAATCCTCCGGAGGCAAAGAGAAGGAAGGGGACTTTTATTTTGCTATGCATGCTAATCTTCAGCCATAGTCAAATTCTAAATGGTGTGATACACACTCACGCACACACATATGAATATATACATATATATACATATATATATATATATATATATATATATATATATATATATATATATATATATATATATATATATATATATATATATACATATATATATATATATATATATATATATATATATATATATATATATATATATATATATATATATATATATATATCGGAGATGTATTTGTTGTATAAGAAGTGACCTGATCTGAGATCGTGTGCTGAAACGAAAACAATTGCAACATGGAAGGTGTTTACAAACCATTCAAAAGCACACAAAAACCGTTAGATTCACTTCAACATTTTAATTTAATTTGCCAAAATATTTTCGTCACTTGAAACCGCAACATTTTCACTGACAAAATTCCGTGATGCATCTCAGAATGTAAATCGTGATTCTACCAAATGGGTATGATTTACTTAATAGAGATTTGACAGTCCCAGCTGTCTTTTCTACAACTTTGATCTTAAGGCCTGTTGTGCGCAAGATTTTCTTAAATGCCCTATTTAATTCGGTTCTAGGTGTAGCGTCAACAAGCATTACAGATCAGGTCACTTCTTATGCAACAAATACATCTGAAGTAAAATTGAGTTAGTGATGTTTTACCGGTAAATCAGAGTAATAGCATCGGAGAGCATGACAATTTTAGTTTCTCGATGGATGGTGAGATTAATGCAGTTTTTGTCCAATATGATAACTTCATGTTGTTGAGAAACAACGATCACGTAAATAATTTTTAATTGCTATAATTTAATGATGAAACATTGAGAAATTAATCATCGTGAAGATGCGGAGGTTGATTTGATATCGAAAGGAACTAAATGTGTAATGAGTGGACTTAGGAGTGGTTAGTAAATACATAAATATTTCGCAGAAGAGAGTTTTTCATAAATATTTCACAGAAGAGACAGTTTCAGGTAAATATATCACAAAAGAGACAGATTTAGATAAACATTTCATAGGAGAGGTGATTTTAAAAGAAATTAAACAATACCGCAATGACACGAGGTAATGCAATATTGTGATATCATTTATATATCATGACCGACGGATGAGTGGAACCGAAATGTATAAATGAATCGATGGCAATGGACAACAAAGATTTTATTCATGGGGTAAAATCAGATGTTTTGGACTAAATATCGGATGCTGATTCTGGATCTGCACTCAGAATTGTTGTAGCACGTCAGGATTTTGATTTATGCGCATGCGCAAGATAATACTATACTTTTGGCTAGATATAGGCCGTATTATAAAATTTGCTTTAATGAAAGCGGTTTTAGTACAAAATTAAAGATATAACAGCAATGAAACAGACGATGAGAAAGTTCATTGTTTAGTTTAGCAATAGATGGCGCTGACGTATTGTATGCACTTCAAAATACGTCAGTTCGTTCTTGGTAACTCTTAGTGTCGTTTGCGCTGCCATCACTCGTGGTATATATATATATATATACATATATATATATATATATATATATATATATATATATATATATATATATATATATATATATATATATATATATATATATAAATATATATATATATATAGATATGCAGGGCAGGAAATCATCAATTAGTAATAAAATTAATAATTAACAATTCTGCCGGGTAGCTCAGTATGAAAAAAACCTTCTTCGGTAAAAATGTATAATCATAAATATATAGGGATTGACAGTAACCTGCTTCTCCAACATACTGAGAATTCAGAAATAGCAGTCAAAGAACTACTGATTTCAAAACTACAAATTATTACTCCAGATTGATAGCGATATTTTTGATACACACAGAACAAAAAACAATAGAGAAGAGTAAAAAACACTTGCCTTTAGTTAATTCAGTACAATTGTTTCACAGTTAAGAGTACATAATACTCTATTCTGATCTTCAGCTGAAGATCAGAATAGAGTATTATGTACTCTTAACTGTGAAACAATTGTACTGAATTAACTAAAGGCAAGTGTTTTTTACTCTTCTCTATTGTTTTTTGTTCTGTGTGTATCAAAAATATCGCTATCAATCTGGAGTAATAATTTGTAGTTTTGAAATCAGTAGTTCTTTCACTGCTATTTCTGAATTCTCAGTATGTTGGAGAAGCAGGTTACTGTCAATCCTTATATATTTATGATTATATATATATATATATATATCGATCTGCAGGATTACTGTTTTAACTGTGTTCATTGTGTTAGATGATGAATAAGAGAGACTGTGTGGATCATCCAGACAACATTTGTTATGTCTGTGGAAAATTTGCTCCGGGTGACAGGCGGAGGAACATTGTCACCGAATTAAAAGTTGCCTATAAATATTATTCCGGGCCTAAAGTTGTGGACCAAGACAAAAGGTGGGCACCTCATATATGCTGCACTATGTGTTTCTCAGGGCTTACACAGTCGCTGAATGGAAAACGGAACGGAATGCCTTATGCTGCACCAATGGTATGGCGTGAGCCAACTAGTCATGTATCTGATTGTTAGTTTTGCATGACTAATATTAGTGGTTTTTCCAAAGAAGACCAAAGTAAAAATTGTGCATGGAGATTTTAAATTGACTCTAAAACCGGGGCCACATGACTTCGAGAACACTGTCCCAGTTCCCCTCTCGCATGATTCACTCGAAAATCTTGACACGTTGCTTGATAAACCCCTGTCAACGAAGAGTACTTAGGTGATTCCAAGAATAATGAGCCAGGCTAGTTTAAACAAGATTTGAACGATTTAGTAAGAGACCTAGCATTTTCAAAGGAGGAGGCAGAAGTTTTGGGATCCAAACTACAACAGAATCTCCTACAGCAAAGTCCGAAAATTTCTATCTTCTGTTCTTGCCATAAAGGCACATCTGTCTTTTTCAAACAAGAAAATAATGCTTGTTTCTGTATGATGTTAATGCACTCATACAAAAACTAAGACACGTGCATGTAACTAACGAAAGTAAATTGTTTATAGACTCGAATAAGATTAGCCTTAAAGCTGTGTTGTCATATAATTGTAATGAAAAACCTTCCATTCCTCTGGGTCATATTGTCGCCATGGAAGAAACTTATGAATCGATGAAACACTTACTGAAATGAGTTAATTAATCAGTTCACAAGTGGAATATTTGTGGTGTTTTAAAGGTGATTTTCCCTCCTAGGACTGCAGCTGGGATATACAAAAATTATGTGCTTCTTGTGTGTTTGGAACATCCGTGACGTCACAATTATTACAATGTAAAATACTGGCCAAAAAGGGATGAGCGCATAGTTGGTCGGTACAATGTGCAGCATATGGCACTGGTAGACCCATGAAAGAGCTTCCTTCCTCCCCTTCACATCAAATTCGGCCTCATGAAAACTTCGTAAAAGCAATGACAGACGAGAGTTGTGGTGGCTTCCAGCACCTAAAATTAAAATTCCGTTCAGAGAAAAGTGACGGAAAACTGAGGTAAACCGAAACCAGTTGAGTTCACGGCATGGGATTCATTCATGTTAGTTGTACAGAACGCTATGGGAAATAATAGATTTGAAAACTATGCTGGTTTAATAAACAACATGCTAACAGCGAATAAAAGAATAGGATGCCGAATGTCCCTTAAAATGCACTTCTTGCATTATCCTCTCGATCTTTTTCAACGAATCTTGGTGCCCTTAATGACGAGCATGAGCTGAGGTTCCACCAGGACATATCTGAGATGGAAACGAGGTATCAAAGCCAGTTCAATCCACACATGATGGGTGACTGCTGCTGGTTCCTACAACGGGAGGCCAGCACGATGCAAAAGCGCAAGAGCAAGTGTCTCAAACATTTCTGAGTTGAGCATACCAAAAATAAAATGAGCATTCCCATAACATAAATATGCTATATATCATTATATTATAATACTATTTGCCTTGAACATAAATTTACTATATACAGTACTAATATACTATTATAATAATGTTTTATCTTGAACTTAACTATTCCTGATTCTAATATAGCATTAATATATAATTATGCACATAACTCAACATCCAGACGTGCTACAGCAATTCTGAGCCCAGATTCGAAATCAGCGTACTTGATTTAGTTTAGTACAGCTCTATTTCTCTTGGTAGCATACAATAAATCTTTTTTTGCTGCCCAGTGTTGTTCGGTAATTATAGAGTACTCCTACGGCCTATAGCATTGATATATTACTTCCAGTTTACTGTTTGGTCTATAAGGCAAACATTACTTAATCATCTTTCTCATTGGAATAATTGGAATAACCTTAATTCTAGAACCAAATGGCACATTAGTATAGCAAATTAATAAATGCCAAATTAAATAAATACCAAATTAAATAAATTCCAATTTAAACAAAGTATAATTTTATCTAAATTCGCAACATGTTTTGGGAAAATATTTGGTAGTCAAAAGCAAAATCATATTATAACACGCTGTAGATCCTCAGTAAAACTACATGCTAAAAGATGTTTTTGTTTTATAATGCCAACAGTTTATTAAAAAGCTACGTCATTTTAAGGTTATGTTGCCTCTCTTCAGCATTCGTGTTAATATTACACATGAAAGTGCTATTCAAAATGTAAAATTAATATAATATATTGTATATTCATTTTCATTGCAACTTTCACTGATTAATAATATCACGAAACAGATCTAAGATACTTGCACCATCTTATTGTCCAGCCTGTTTGTTATATTATTCGAAAAATACACCACGTAGCCCTGCTGTCTACTCCACCAAAGCGAAATACAAAAGATGGCGACATTTTATTGACTCGCTATTGTTAATAGTGATTGAATTGTCAAACATCAAATATGTACAATAGTGTCCCGATTCCAGCCGTTTAGCTTGCTGAAAAAGAGAGCGAAATAGAGAAATGGTAAGAGTAAGAAATGGACAGCGAAAAAAAGACAGAAAGGAACAGGTGGATATGGAGTGAAAGTGAATGAAAGAGAGACTAACTATAGCTATTCATCTCTATGCAATTATCAGTTTCTGTTATTATACTGTATATCCATATTTGTCTCTATGTACGTATAGATGTATTAACAGACGTACTTATTGATCACCAAATGTGTGAATATAGCTCTTGTTTTCTACCTATATAACTACACAGCAGGATATCTATCTCGTTACGTATATATGTTTCAACACAGAGATGGACAGAATGATGGCTAGTTAGATGAGTTGAGCACATGATAGATTTAAAATAAATCTACAGGAATATAGTTATACCGAAATGCTCAATAACTTCATTTTCACGGAATTGATATTTAATGTGCTGCTCTCTAAAGAGGACACACAAACGCACACATAAATACTCAGAAGCAGACACACATATCAATATGTATTTGTGGGGGTAGATGGTAAGGTTTTCAATAATCACCACTAATGGTTAATACCATATTGTTAAATTACAACTTATTCAAATATATCTAAGGCATATTCAGCTTCAAGAACAAAGAAATCATACATACCCACAATACATTGCGAAGTAGGGAAGAAATGGTCATATAGCCTTTCCTAAAGCCATTGATGTAGGCGTCAGAAAGTAAAATTTTTGCATCCAGAGTTGATGGAAGATACAGAGAAGTCATAACAGCAATGTCTTTCATGCCAAGCGAGTTGTGCCTTGTTGACTCTAGTTCTGCTATTTTAATTCCATGATGATTCTAATGCATATAAAGGCTAAACAGCCAAACAGCAATTCCTAATGCAACTGAAGCCATATGTTTCCTATTACCTGCATGACATGGGTGACGATTGCTTCTAGACATATGATTAGATGTAAGTACACACTATTCCTAAACCTAACTAAGCCAATATTCATGTATCATTTGTTATCTCTCGAAAACTACCTCGATAAATTACCTTTCAATAGTGAATCAACATTAAGCACAATAAGCAGATGACTATGTTAATCTAAATCTGTTTTTATTGCGGTAAAGGGATTTTATTTAACCGAGATTCTAATCGCATTACTTTGAATATTTGTTTCACTACTTCTCATATATTCGAGTAGATAGATCACCTCTAAGCGAATGGGTTGGTTTCAGTATACACCACTGACAACGCCTAAGAAAACTGAAACCTCGCTGGCTTTCCTGTTACCAGCTACTGAGGCGATTTTCGTTTTCTTCCATTGCATAGAATTTTTTAAAGCATCACGTTCAAAAACGATGTTATCACTGGACGAATACTGCAGCAGATGGCCAGTTACTGTTGCTACTCACACACGCATACAAACAAAACACACACGCATACACGTATATATGTATGTATATTTATGTAACATAGATACGCATATATATATATATATATCTGTTAAAGTCTGTCATATCGGCCATGACGAAGGGAAATAGCCCTGAAACTCGAGTCGCCTTTATATATTTATATTTATATTTATATATTTGATCCTTTATATTGAACACTCAATATTTCATCTACATTCAATACTTTATTTCATGGTGCCATCCATTTTTATTTTATTTTATTTTATATTATATATTGTATATTCCATATTCTATACCCCACATTGGTCTGCAGGAATATAAATAAAACATAAAAAAACAGACAGTGTTGGAAATCTTTTAAACAAAATAATATATTCCTCTATACACAATCATACAAAAAAACCACCTTTTTAGTATTTATTTTTACTCGCATATGTATATATATATATATATATATATATATATATATATATATATACATATATATATGTATATATATACGTATATATATATATATATATATATATATATATATATATATATATATATATATATATATATATATATATATATATATATATATATATATATATATGTATACGTATTTATGTATACTAGTGGGATCTCTGGATGTTCCACATAATGGAAAAAATTAAGAGGCCCTATGTAAGAAAGAAATGATGATTTGCATTTCTATATCATTCGTAGTTTAGCTTTTCTTCCCTTTCGTCGAAATTCATTTCCTCACGTCTCTGTCGGTGTTGTGTTTATCTTCCTTTTTTTATATTTTCCCGTTGTTCTTCTCTGATCTGTGCTCTATATCTGCGCATGTTTTTTTTTTCCGTCAGCCTGCAATTGCATTTGTCGTAAATCCAGAGCTTAGGCTATACTAACCCTTATAGACAAATATTAATTTCTTAAGTCAGCAGGCAATGAATAATTGCACTTCTTAGACTGCAAATGTGAAGCCTTCGATGTCTAACGTGATGTGGCGGTCACTAGTCCAAGACAGGCTGAGCTTCATGTTATTTCTGTCTTCTTCAAGCTTTCGAGAACATACGCATGCATTGCGCTGTTTTGGTATGCTGACCGTTTCACACCCAAGTTTTCATTGAGGTATGATAGTCCGGTGGATTTGAGGTAGTATGGCAGATCATCAGGAAAGGAGTGCTTCCTCACAAAATTGCTGCTGGCACAGGATTTTCTCTTCCGCTTTCAGTCAATAAGTAAATTTATTAATTTTTGCAGTTGTTTAAAATGTGCTGTCTGGGAGAGACAATACGACGACCGAAAAATGTATACACTGATCACAAGCCTCTACATCCTTCATCACTTCTTGAGTAGAGCCTATCGATATCATTATATCTGTGAAGATTTCCAAGGGATTTCAGTGTCTTTCGGATTTCTAGCTCTATGAAGTGGATTTTTATGTATGCATTCATGTACGTATACATGAATGTATCTTTGAATTTGTATGTGTGTGCATATATGTGTCCGTACGTGCGAGTGAGTGTCTGTGTGTGTGTGTGTGTGTTTTTTTTAAAGAAAATTATTGTAGTTACAAGTAAATACAAAATATTCGTCCATTTCTATTTCTCTCAAATTGTTTCACCGTTCAGTTCATCACTACGTATACTGAGTTGTTTTTGATTCTATAAGGGAAAATCTGACCATGTTAACTTTATGTAGACACCTTGTTAGGCTCTTCAGAAATGGATCTGTAACTACTTCAGTAAATAAGAATTGCGATTATATTTTAAACACATACATTCCTAGTAATGTGATTAAGATCTACTTTGCTGAGCAATGCCATACTTACTGTGCCAAATTCAGAAACTACAATATTGATTCTCTTACAATTCGATGATAGGCAGATTTACATTACACGGGAAGGAATTTGTAAATGATCAGCTTCATGTTATGTTGGATAGAATTCATTATCCTGTGTACTAAGCAGGTGTTTTTTTTAGCTCCCAGCACTCAGCACAGATTTATCAAACTCTAAGATTAGAAAAAAAATATTTATGCATATTTCTTAAAGATTACTCTCAAGTCTATTTCAATAACAGCCGTTAGTTGAGGGAAGCCGACGAATTCCCGTACATGTAAAAGGCATAAGCATATATACATACATACATGTATATGTATATATTTATATATATATATGTGTGTGTGTATGTATACATATATATGTGTGTGTATGAGTGTATTGGTAGGTAGATACATACATATATGTCTATATAAATATATATATGCAGACATTCATATGTATATATATATATATATATATATGTATATATATGTATGTATGTATATGTATATATATATATATATATATATATATATATATATATATATATATATATATATATATATATATATATATATATATATATATATATATATATATATATATTTAAATAACGTTGACCACTAACGTGGACAATTAATGTGCTAGAAATAGATCACATATTGTGTCTATTAAGACCTAAATTGTTCTCACCATTAAGCTGTAATTAGCAGAACCATATGCACGCGCACCCATGGCGGTGGGCAACTCTGTATACGATTCTGATGATTACGGTTACATTACAAATCAGGCTGAAGAGGAATGGACAAATGGTAAGATTTGTTAAATCCGAAACTGGTTCCTGTTTAAGAATGCTTTTTTAGGTGATTTTAAATGTCTTTCCCGCTCACGTTTTGGTATGCTGCTATATTTCATGTTGAGAACAATTTAGGTCTTAATAGACACAAGATGTGATCTATTTCTAGCACATTAATTGTCCACGTTAGTGGTCAACGTCATTTTTTTTAAATGTACCTTAATCCCCTGAGATTGCAGATACTAATTCTGAATCTCTTTGATTCTTTAGATGTGCTGGCCTCCTGATAATTAATCGATATTAATTAATATATGATTAATTACCAGATTTTATAATAATTATATATATATATATATATATATATATATATATATATATATATATATATATATATATATATATACACACACATACACAATAGATTAATTATAAATTACATTGACGATACAGGCGAAATGGTGCAACTTAATAATGTAGCATAGACTGTATAATGTCTAACTTCGAAATACCTAATTTATTAAAATACTTAATTGAATAAAATATTTTATAAATATTCGAACTGGACTTATTAGTGAGAATATTTTTATATTCATCTACGTTAATTATATAAGTATTTCCATTAATTATGGTATCATATATTCTACTCGAGTGGATCTCACATAAAATGTACGTCTACCGTACTGTTGCAGCATAACACACATTGTAAAGCTTTTTGACTAGCGAAATCTACTTCAAATGATGGTTTTAGGCGCATTACAATATCATGTTATTCTTATTTTTGGTTTGCATTGTTAGTTGTTTATTATTGTATGACTGGCTATACGATTAAATAGGTTCCAGCTGCTATTGTAACGTCGTGTTTTCAGGTACAGTGTATCTACACTTATATTAACCTATAATTATATTACAATATAATGCTCAGATTCTGATTCGAAAGTGAATTACAACAGATACTCTTTTAATAATCAATAACTCCGTAACGATTTTAATAGTTCTACTTTAATCGGCTTGCAATCATCAAAACTGCATGTTCAGTTCGTTGAAGAATGAAAACATACATACATATAAGATGCTGACCGTTCTATAGCTGCTTCAGACTAGTATGAAATCTAAGGTCAAATGTTCTCGAAATTTAAAGACAGAGGGGAGATTGGATTTTTAGCTTCTGTATGGAAAGAGACTTGCGATGTCCAATAATACTACACGATTATTCATATAAATGTTAAAAATTATGATTAACAGTATAACAAACCATCATGACCAGTACTTTTATATTCTTTATGAAGAATTACTCGTACAAAATATATGTGAACGTATTTGTGTTCCTAGATGCATTTTGGCCTAATTAGTTTTATGAATACTGTGTACTCATATATAATCATATACGTATTTATGTATACTAGTGTCACATGTGGAATTCCCCGTAATGTATAAAATATAAGAAGACTTATTTATGAAAGAAATGATGACTTGCATTTCTATAGCATTCGTAGTTTAGCTTTCTTTAAATTTTCTTCACTTTCGTCTATATTCATTTTCTTACGTCTCCGTTGGTGTTGTTTTTTTCTCTTTTTATATTTTTTTCGTTTTGCTTCTCTGATCCGCGCTCTACATCTGCCTATCCTTTGTCGGGCAGCTTGCAACCAAGTTTCTTGTGAATCCAGAGCATAAGCTAAATTAACCCTTATAGCCAAATATCGATTTCTTAAGTGATCACACAATGAATTGCTTTTAAGCGTGTGCGGTGGTCACTATAAAAAATAGCTAGTTCTCTAAAAACAAAACAACTTTTCACTCTCAACACACCACCACCACTACTGTCTCTTCCTCTATTCCTTCCCTGTTGATCTCTCCCTCTCTATCTATCTATCTACCTTTCACTTCATCTAAATTCTAACCACGTAATAAGGATTTCTTCGCAACAGCACAGGGTTAACAATTCTCTCTCTGTCTTTTCCTTTCGTTGTCTTTTTTGTCGTTCTTCACCCCTAGCTTCATCTGACCACATGACGTATTTGACCTAATTGTACTAACATTAATCACTTTTGTCTACTTCATCCTTTCTTTCTTCACTCCTCCTTCTCTCCATCTCTCCTCGCTCACTCAAGTCACGTCCATCTCTCTAACTAATGTATAACGGCAGAACAAACAAGAGGATTATTATATAGATATATAAATATAAATCAATATATGTCTATATATACATACATACATATATATATATATATATATATATATATATATATATATATATATATATATATATATATATATATATATATATATATATATATATATATATACACATACATACGTACGTACATACATACATACATACATACATACATACATACACACATATATATATATACGGACCTCTGAAATCTACAAGTCTTTTCCATTCTCTCTCTGGTCATTTCCTTATTCTTTTATGCTGAAGAGCGTAGGGTCGAAACGCAAAAACTTTTTCAGTTTCCCGAGCGTCAAACTAATCCACTTGCTTGTTGTTCATACACCTGTCTTCGTCTTTTGTTTTTCAATAAACTTCAACTATATATTCGCATGTGTATATATGCTGCATCTAAAGAGATAGAGCGTTCGTAACCAAGTAATCAATTGACAGTAATGCTACATTAACATTACTGGGCTAGATGTAAATTATTTTAATATGCAAATGAGTCTACTTATCATTTACGTACCGTTCATCTTATTATTTTGATGTAGTAAAAGAGCGTATGCTTCCCTGATTGAAGGTTCATCTCATTGTAAGTGCAGAGAATCACAGCACGGAGCTGCTGACAAATGTTAAGTTACAGTAAGTCCACCATTTCGTTGTTTTCAAATGATCCCAGAAAAACTTGTAATCTAAGTATCATGTATATGAGTATGAGTGCGTGATGTATCACGGATTGAAAAAAAAATGATAGAAAACAAAGTAAGTAAAATTACGTGTAGAATTATATTTATGTTTAAATAGTGAAAGGAAAATACCACTTCTTTGACCACGGCTTACGAAATTTGCTTGTTGTTCATACAACGATCTTCGTCCACGGAGGCAGATATCTTGGTAGTTGCTTGACTAACTAGAAATAATATATGAATCTTGCTATATTATAAAACCAATGATAAATAAGATAATCTACTCCGTGTTATATTCTGCTTAGAAAAATAGACTGGTAGTCTCTGCTGGAATACATTTTACATATGAATATACACGTAACGATAAGAAATATGCAGAATTCGTTTTGCCGCTAAACTAAGATTCAGGAGCAAATTAAGCAGATTCTTTGTAGATCTGAGATATTTGTTTTATAGTCTACAAACATCCCACGCACACGACTATATTTATACGCAGACATTGCTCCACAAGAAACGGAAAGATATCGGTAAGCATATCATAATCTACACGAGTGACTCAACATGACTTTTTTGAAAATATGTTCATCCATATATCCTTAGGCAGGCTTTAGCTCAGTCCGCTTCTACGTACAAGCCTGCATGCACGCTAAGACACCCACAGTCATATACACCCAGAGACGTATACACACACACAAACACTCATATAAATAGATAGATAGACAGACAGACAGACAGACAGACAGATAGATAGATAGATAGATAGATAGATAGATAGATAGTTAGATAGACAGACAGACAGATAGATAGATAGATAGATAGATAGATAGATAGATAGATAGATAGATAGATAGATAGATAGATAGATAGATAGGTGTAAGTATGGCTGTATCGTAAGACGTTTGCTTCCCAGCCTCATAATTCCGGGTTCAGCCCCACTGCGTAGTATTTTCGGCGACTGTCTTCTACAATAGCCTCGGGTCGAGCAAGGCTTGAATGGATTTGACAGGCTTAAACTGAAAGGAGTCTGTCATATATCAGGTTGTGTAAAAAGTGAACAACTTTTTGTACCATGAAGAATTTGTACCGGCTTTTTGCAGTGTTTTCAATAATTTTTTTTTTTTTTTGCCTTTGTCTGATAATACAGACATAGACTTGCTCATGTGCATCAATAAATTAACATTGATGCTTTTTCACCGTTGTTACAATCATCTGAAATGGAACTGTCAAAGCGCAATATTCGAGCAATTTTGCTATTCAACTTCAAAAAAAGACGTAAAGCAGCTGTAACTGTTCGTGATATCAACGGAACGTTTGGTGAGGAAATGACCCGTGAGTGGGCAGCTCGAAAATGGTTTAAACGATTTCACAGTGGAGATCCAAAGTAGAGTGGACGCCCATCTGTTATCGATGACGGTCAATTAAAGACAGTTATTGAGAAAGATTCACGTAAAACCACTCGAGTACTGGCAAAAAAACATCAATTTAGCCAGAAGACTGCCTGCAACCATTTGCAGGCGATCGGAAAATTAAAATAGCTCGACAAATGGGTACCACACGATTTGAATGAAAATCAGAAAATGCGCAGTTATGAAATTTGCTCGTCGCTTCTTCTCCGTAACCAAATCGATCCATTTCTCGGCGCTATTGTCACTTGTAATGAAAAGTAGATTCTGTACAACAATAAAAAACGTTCTTCGCAGCGTCGGACCAAAATGGAGCAGAGAAAAACTTCCCTAAACCCAAGCTCTTCCAAAAGAAGGTAATGGTGACTGATTGGTGGTGTACTGATCGACTCATCAACTATAACTTCTTAAAACTCACTAAAACCATTAGTGCAGAAACATATTGTCATGAAATTGAAGAGGACTTGGCTACAAAGTTCTTCCCCACCCAGCTTATTCCTCAGACCTTTCTCCTGCCGACTGCCACTTTTTCGAGCACCTTGATGGTTTCCTGCGAGAGAAAGAGTTCAAAAATTAAACAGATGCTGAAACTGTGTTCATAGACTTCATCAACTCCAGAACTCCAGATTTTTATGTTACTGGAATAAACAAAGTTGTAACTCGTTGACAAACAAAAATGTATTGATTGTAATGGTATTCATTTTGATGCGTAAAATTTCTGCGGTGTTGAAATATATTGTGATGAATTTTATGCTTCAAAATGTCGGTTACTTTTTTGCTCAGCCTGATATATGTGTGTGCGTGTGTGTGCGTGTGTGTGTGTGTGTGTGTGTGTATGTACGTGTGTGTGTATATGCACATGCGTGTGTGTTTATGAACGTGTGTGTGCTTGTGAATGTGTTTGTGTGTGCATGCGTGCATGTTTGTTTGTGTGTGCGTGCTTGTGTGTTTTTGTGTGTGAGTGTCTGGAGAGTGCTTTTTTGTGTCTTTGTTTGTCCCCCCACTACCGATTGACAACTGTTGTTGGTGTGCTTACGCCCCCATAACGTAGCAGTTCGATCAAACCGAACCGATAGAATAAGCACCACGCTTTAAAACAAATTGCTCAATGTAGCGCTCCAGCATGTCTGCAGTTTAGTGGCTAAATCAAGTAAGAGATAAAAGATAAAAGCCAGACGTAGATAGGAACAAATAATACAAACTTGTATTTCTAGTAATTTCTCCCGATATATATGTATGTGTGTGTCTGTGCGGCTGTGTGCCTGTGTGTGTATAAACATGTATATAATATACGTGTATGATTGTGCGAGAATATGTTGTGTAGATGCAGAAACAAAGAAAACTTAGTTAAACGGTATATATGCAACTGTTTGTGTGGGTGTACCGACGTATGTCCGCAAAGCTAATTCCAGACTAACGTTAATGTCGTGACCAGTAGCTATTACGCACAGAAAATCAAGGACAGTTTTGCACACGGCGTATACAAGCCATTCCAATGCATATACCAAGCGAAGGCAACAACGGATTGCGTTATAGTCTACTATGCAGCATTGATCGGAATCTATCTTAATGTAATCAACAATATTATCCATTTGTCCCGTTGCTGTCGACCTACTGCATATGTGATCGATAGACACACTACGAATAGCAGCAACAATAATAGTAATAATGATGATGATGATGATGATGATGATGATGATGATGATATGCATATACGTATGTATAGGCTCACAAGTGCACACATACACATATATAAATTATGAATATCACCATTTGCACCACAGTTGATGCGTTGATAGCAAAATCCTGGGAACACAATGATACATCATTTTAAAAGGACTGCCTATCGAATTAATGCCGTGAATGTAGAAATTGTTTTGTTGTGTGCAATAAATTTTAATAGAAGATTGTGGAGTAACCCACGCAGATATATATGATCTCGATTACAAAGCCCACCCAGTGATGGCCTTGCACGCATGAGCACGCACCAGTTCACACCTGCAAATTTGCTCACAAAGATACAACTACAGATACAGACACACACGGAAACAAACATGCATAAACACGAAAAGATGTATGCTAAGCCAAACACATTTAAGCATGTAGATATGTTTAAAAATAGAATCTTGTGTTGTAAGAATAATGGATAATTTTGTAATAGGAGAAAGCGATAGCTGATTGCTTCGATAAGCGTATATAAATCATAAACTTAAAATACTCTATGCTCACCTCGCACTTATGCATTAATATTATGAAATAGTCCTTAGGATCATTCATTTTGAGTGACATATATCTGCAGTTTACCACTCCTAAATGAACATGTCTTTATTGTATTTGCTTTGTAGTTACATATCAACCGTGGTTGATCAAACTATCAAATGCATACTTCTTATGGCTATCCTACTTCTTATAGATGTTTATTAAATGTAACGAGGTAAATGTAAATTTACTCCAATTTGATAAACAGAAACAGCTGTAAATGTTCTAAATTTAATCAAATAATGACTTTTAAACACCAATAATCCACTTCTTATTGTTAATTCTTGCTCCATTTCTTATCTTCTCTCTATATATTAAACCAGAGTTTTACCGTTATATTACCTACTACCGTATACCTTATAACGAGGTAATACACCAGGAGTGCTTACGGATACATCAATCCCTTAGATAGATATATAGATATATATATATATATAGGAGTAGAGATTTGAAAATGCAGAATTCTTTTTAAGATGTTTATTGACTTGAACGGTTTCACTATTTTTTTTTAAATTTTAATTTCCAAGTTTAAATTGTGAGAATTTTGTGTAGCCCTTGTGTTAAAAATGGTTATCAAAGGTGTATTAAGATACAGTGATGCACTCTTTGACAATGATAAGAAAATGTTAAGAAATAGAATCATTGACAATGAGAAAATGCTAAGAGGAGCTTTTTGTTTAAACAGTTTATATAAAAGTGTTAAAAATAGGTAGTGAAATAAATTCATAATTATTTGTTAAGTTCATCAAAAATCATGTTTGTATATAAGCATATATACAGAAAGAATTTGTAGACAGTTTTTGATAGGAGAAAGCGTGTATTGCTTAGTCAAAACTTCATCAGAAATCATATTTAAGTATGTATACAGAATTTTACGGGAATGACCAACCTTTTTCTTTCATCTCCAGTTATGAATGTGTGTTTGGCAAGGCTGGCTGCTATTTTTAGAAATAGTAGGGGGAGGTCGGTTGGTGGGGGAAAGCATTCGCATAGTTTGTGGAATGAAAATGATTTTTTGTTTGTGGGCTAGTCTGTCATGGTTCAGTGGTTTTCAGACTGGTCTTAGAGTTCAAGATGGTGTGTTGGTGAGGGTGTTTGTGTGCGTGTGCACGGTTCTATGTATGTGTGTATAGATATGTGCTTGTGTATGTGTGGGGTTTTTTTCTGACTGGTCTTAGAGGTCAGTGAGGAGTGTGTATGGGTGTGTAAGTGTATAAGGGTGTTTGAGTGTGTATGAGTGTGTGAGTGTGTATGGATGTGTGAGTGTGTTGTTATTGTCTGGGGCTCTGTGTATGTCCGTGGGTGTTACGTTAATCAGGGTGGTGTCTATGTGTGTGTACGTGCACGTACTGTTCGTGTTTGTACTGAGTATACCTTTGTGCGTCTGTGTGTACATGTGGGTATGATGTCTGTAGTTTTCGGTTGTATGTGTGTGCTATATTTGTTGTGGCGAAGTGTGCGTGTGTGTGTGTGCATGTGTGTGTGTATGTATGCATGCGTGTGTGTTTGTGTGTTATTTTCTGTGTCAAAGACTGTATCACTATTTTAATACATCTATGACAACCATATTTTAACACCACAAAGGCTACACAAGGCCTTATATTTTACTTTTGAAAATCTTTTTTTTTTTTTTTTAAATAAGTGAAACCCGTCAAGTCAATAAACACCTTTAAAAGACCTTTGCATTTTCAAATCCTGTTTCCTATATATTTTCACTCGTGCAGTACCTTGCCATTTTAATTTGCTGTTATATATATATATATATATATATATATATATATATATATATATATATATATATATATATATATATATATATATATATATATATATATATATATATAAGGAAAACAATGCAAGGTAGTAAATGTTAAAATAATTTTATCATGAAGAACGTTTTAGTACCGGTTTCAGTCTTTAGTATTAGGATTGCAAACAATAGGTCCTGGGATCGATTTGTTCGACTAAAGACGGTGCTCCAGCACGGCCGCAGTCATAATACTGAAACAAGTAAGTGTTTTCTGTACTCTGGTTATTATTATTTTCTTGTCTGCGTTTTGTTTGCAATGTCCTGTACCCAGATATGCACCTATATATACAGGTAGACGTAGGTATGCAGATACCTGTACGTATATATGCATATACTCATTTATTATTTGTTTTATATATATATATGTATATATATATATATATATATATATATATATATATATATATATATATATATATATATATATATATATATATATATATACATATATATATATATATATATATATATATATAGGCCTATAGTCTCTATGGTGGCAATCGTTTTTCACTTCAGTCATGTGTGAACGGTTAAATTATGCTGTGATCAAATAAAGCCATTCTTGGAGGTTTGGTAAAATATCTGTTGCTGTTGATACTGTTGCTGCACGTGATTAATTACAACATATCTACTCTTTCTTTAACCCAAGAGAGTAGAAATATTTAATTCTTGGGACTGTCACGTATATATGTTGTTATGGGGAGGTAGTGGTGGTAAACCACGTATTGATTAATATTGTGGCAAAGAGTGAATTATTTAACAGTGTATTTATACTTGAATGTATATACTTATAAGTCAATTTTTATATTTTTCGACAAACATACCTTACTCAACATGAATTCTGAAATCTCGTAATCACAAAATTCATGAAATATATTAGTACTATCAAACACCTTTATAAAGCGCAGGTTTTATCAAACCAGCCACGTATATGACAATTACGATGGTATTACCAAGAAGAAGCGCATATAGTGATGGACATATGTTTCTCAATTTAAGAGGAAAAGACAATCACTAAAGTACTGAATAAAATTGGTTGCCCTCTGCCTTTATATTTATCATTTTATATTTAGCGATATTTTAACATTTTGTCTGAATAGAATATATTATTAATGATTTACGTTCGCTCTTCAGCATTTGTAACCTGAATTTATACGCCATTTGTTATTTTTCCCTACTATATGTCAACTAGCATCTTTTCACATGCACTGCCTGCTCTTACATTACCCACGCTTATTATTCGCTATCCGAAAAAGCTCGGTGGCCGGGAATCTATACTTGAAATGATTTGTGTATTTATGTGTATTTATAAATGGGTTTGGAAGCGCCTCCATTTAAGCGTAAGGCAGTCACGTCTATGTCAGTTAGGCTTGTATGACCAAGAAGAGCATGTATTGATGAACATAAAATTTTCCATTTAAGAGGAAAAGACAATAACTGCCGATGATTCACTGCAAACGTATCAGAAAACCACAGTTGCTGGACAACATTTAATCTGCGATTCAACGACTACCGCTCAAAACAACGAATGTAATTGAGCGTATATAGAGTATAAGAAGCACTTTCAAAACCATCTGGACAGTACATGCACTTGACTTCTTTAGAGGACTCAGAAAACTTCATGAACATTAGTATCTATGGTGACTTATGTTCATACACCACTATCTCTCACACTGTTATTTGATACAGAATAGGCTTTAATTGTCATAGTTAAATCGCTGAGCAACACACCTTATCTGATGTCTATTAGTGTGATTCTGACAAAACAATATATGACGAAGGAGATGCAGACACGGTGGAAACAGATTCCAGTTACAACGCAGTGAAATGCATCTAAGTTGCGACGGTTTGAATTACATGTGTAATACAGAAATATGTTTAATGCTTAGGTTTTCATTTTTAGTCTTAACATACTATATCGGTATGAAGCTATGAAAAACTTTAACATCCTCTTTTCACGTACATGCACCCAACCAAAATCCATCAAATTTTCATCCCATGCGCATTTACACTATGCTAAATAACTTCCAGTAAAATATATCGCTTTATGCCTTATGACTTCGAAATGAAAAATATAATAAACATTAATTTGCCTCTAATTATCTGTTATCATTATAAACAATCCACTCGCCAAAGACTGTATCTAATGTACAAAATATACCCCCTATCTATCTATCTATCTATCTATATATATATATATATATATATATATATATATATATATATATATATATATATATATATATATATATATATCTGTCTATCTACCTATTATCTATGTTTTATATCCATTTAGATAGATATTATCCATTTAAATGGATATTATATATATATATATATATATATATATATATATATATATATATATCTATATATATATATATATATATATATATATAATATCTATCCATCTGTCTGTCTATCTATCTATTTATCTCTGTTTTTATCCATTTATGTATCTCTGTAGCTATCGCCATGATAGATCGCTGAACACTACATTTATGTTTTTTCTCTTTGTTTCTCTCCTTGTTTCTTTCCGTGTTACTTTCAGTTGAAGAGCGTAGGCTCGAAACATCAAAGAATTTCTCCATTCCCGACCGTTAAACTAATACATCCATTTGTTGTTTACACCACCTGTATTCGTCTGTTATTTCTTTCGTAAATTCTCCCATATATATATATATATATATATATATATATATATATATATATATATATATATATGTAAGTGGTAGGTTTGCCTCGATCCTTCAGGGGTAGTCTGAAGCATCCAAGCAACCAGGGGATATTTAAATCCGGAGGCACTCCTGGGGATCACCTGTATGGGTACCGTCTTGGGAAGAGGGCGTCCAGAGGCAGGTAATATGTTGCTTAAACCGTAGTTTATGTATTTACTTGGAGAATGGAGTAACAAATACAAGAAAAAGCATTTTCGTTGGACTAGATAGCGGTTGTTTTATTATGTGGAGCTTGTGAAATGAGTCAGTGTGGAGGTTTAGGTTATGTAATGAATCATTTTGTACAAAATTACATAACCTAAACCTCCACACTGACTCATTTCACAAGATCCACATAATAAAACAACGGCTATCTAGTCCAACAAAAATCCTTTTTCTTGTATTTGTTGCTCCATTCTCCAAGTAAATATATATATATATATATATATATATATATATATATATATATATATAATAGATATAAAACAATTCCCTACATCACAAACTTAACCGCCATGAGTGCATTCGATTGCCAAACAATTCAAAGAAATATTCGCCAACAATTTATACACCATTTATTCGCGTTCATTCAGCGCATTGTGCAATATCGCAATCAGCTACAAAAGTTGTGGTGCCTTTGATGCACAGAATTTGGAACTAATACTGCTCTCTTTCTCTTTCTCTCTCTTTTGCTTTCTATATGTTTCTCCCTCTACTCTCTCTCTCTCTCTCTCTCTCTCTCTCTCTCTCTCTCTCTTTCTCTTTGACGCTTAAAAATATATGTGTGTGTTTGTATAGAGGAAGCTAGATAGATTGATAGTCATACAAATAGATAGATAGAGATAACTAGATAGATAAGTAGAGAGACAGGCAGGCAAATAGATAGATAGATAGATAGATAGATAGATAGATAGATAGATAGATAGATAGACAGACTGACAGACAGGTAGACAGTGAAACAGACAAATGGACAGTGAAACAAACAGACGTCAGTCAAGACAGACAGACAGATAGATAGATACGTTTCTTTTATTAGCCACACAGGGCTCAACGAAGATGGGACAAATACAATGTAGAGCTTTTCTTTTTGGGAGGGGGAAGGAAGGAAAAAAAAAAAAAAAAAAAAATTGGTGGTGTCGATCAAAAGGGAAAAAGGGGCAGTTCGATCAAAAGGGATCGAAAAAAAAGAAAAGGAAAGGCCGATCAATAGGGATCGTGTATCACACAGTAATGTTCTCGTGTAAAAAGAGGGGAGGACAGTTTAGGTTTAGCCGTGGAAGGAAAAACCCACGGAAAAGACCACGGTAACCTTGGTCAATATTCTCATTGAAGAAACTATAACAGTAAGTGACTCTCTTTTGCCTTTTTGTTTTATTTTTTTTTCTTGTTCATAGGGTTATGCTCAAGATGGCTCCGTCGTTCACACGTGCCATCCTTGCTACATTCACCCATCCTTTTTTGAAGCATTCACTAGACAAGACTTCCCTTTCTACTCTCAACTTCCTCTTCAGGTGATACTTGAAGAAGTTGATGAGAGATTGCCCAGAGAGGAAAGTCTTTGTCTCTAGACCTTTCAGACGCGTCCACCATACACATTCTTTCGCCATAGCCACAAGTACGATGAAAATAGCTCTTCCTTCCCGTTTAAAGGAAGGAGGCGCGACAATATTCACGATAGACTCGGCTGATAGACCGACTCGTCCCACACGCGATAGCAGTTGTTCGACGTAAGCCCACAGCTCCGAAATGGTGGGACACCGTACGAGTGCGTGCAGAACGGTTTCGTCGCTCTGCCGGCATCTCGGACAGGTCGGCCCCGTGTTTCTCGAGCCATGCCTGTAGAGCTTATCCCGAACGGGTAGTGCTTCTCGATAGCACTGCCAGGCCAGGGATCTCTGGAAGTTGTCCATAGGTCCCGGCCCGAAGGTCGTCTTAAACAGGCGGGTCAGGTATTCCTCGTCGACGCCCAGGTTCGCCCCGAGATCGTCGTCGTACCTTCCCTCCACTAATCCACTATAGAATGCGTTAGTTGTGATGCAGTCGCTCAAAGTTGACCCGGGTTGTTGGAGTTGCCGAAGAGCAGCGCGACACTCGCGGTGCCATTCGCCCTTCCTCGGCCTCTTCTTGATCCATGACTGCAGTTCGGTCATGGAGACGAGCTGCGGGAAAGCGCGCCGCACAAACGGTGACCACACCTGTTCACCGCTGTCTACGTAGAGCCGGAGATGTCGCAGTCTCAGCGCGTGTCTGCGCATCATCAACCACGGCATGCCCAGTCCTCCTTTTAACGGGTGTTGAGATAGATAGATAGATAGATAGATAGATGAACAATATTCTTGTAGAGAGATCCAATTAGATTCAACTCAAAATGTATAGGCCAATCTTAAACTACAGTAGATGATTCATGCTCAATGTGGCAAACACTGGGTTAAACTATATCATTAGGAAGCGTACTCTTAACTAAGCAGTAAAACCTGTGCACGTATCGCTCATTTATTTCTAGTATTGTTTATTATATTGACCAATGTGTGTACATCAACCACACATGGTGCATTTAGCTAATCTCATCGCATATATTCCCTCCAAAAGTAGAAGTTTACTAAAAATTAGTTGAAGTTATGGTTTCCACACTGTGCAAGGTACTGAAGGAAAGCAATTTCTTCATTGAGTATATCGCTATTTTATGATTCCATTTTCCTTATTGATTTTGCTTCTTCGGCCAAGTGGTAACTCGTTATTTTAAAAGAGAATGCATCTCAGCAGTTAATCTTTCCTATTCCTATTCGTATTCTTTCTCAAAAGTTTATTATATAATTTCCTACCTTTCTTGCACATTGAATTACACATAACTATAAATGAAAGAAGAGAGGCTTCAAATGTATTCGGCAAACATAGCAATAAATGCAGTTGAGAGATCCAATCTTCGACATATGTGTTATTAATGCAACTAGGAGGCACATGATGTACATGTCTCATAAATATTGATTTGATTTGGTTATTGTGCATAAGTTTTAATCCAAGTAATAGAATATCAATTTCTTTTACCGTATTAAAACGGCAGAGACTTTCGGAACATATTGCCGTCATCTTCACCTATATTATATGACATTTTCAGAGAATATATCCGTTCGTATTTTTATTGTTCTTTTTTAATATTGTTTTTTCTTTTTAATTGTGTCTCTATTTTCTTTATGCATTTGCCATTAGAATGTAGTTTGTTTATAAAGATCAGAAAATGATTTAAATAATGGAATTGATATGAATATATTGTGTTCAGCAGAGAAAAATTTGCAGACATCTCGACTTTGCTTTGAGAAGAAATCTAATAACCAACTAACATTAATAGTTACAGTTTTGATTTCTGTGCGGCTATCGAATTGCATCGTTTGATAAGGAAGTAGTGAAGTCAAGTGTCTCAGCGTTGCTGACTTAATTAAATGTGTCTCTTAGAAATCAACCTAAAATTACACCAAATATCTAAAAACACTTCCAAGAACAAAATTCTTAAATCACCTTCGTCGGTTGATAACAAATAACGATGTCAAGAAAGACTTCAAGACCGGCAATTGCGTCACTAAGAGAGACATTACGACACCGATTTCAATATGAATAATAGCAAATATTAATAAAGCGAAAGTATTCTTCCATATATGCATATATGTATACCTATCTATTTATGCGCGCGCGCGCGTGTGTGTGTCTGAATGTGTGCCTGAGTGTGTGCCTGTGTGTGAGTGTGTGCGTATGTATACACATTATATAACTTATATTAAAATCTATTTACGCTGGCACATTTGATGCTTGGATTGCCAATTCTGATGCAGCAGACAATTAAGACAGTCCAGCCGAAGTTCCTTTACATCCATATTTCATATGTAAGAAGATAACGTATTATTTTAGGGAAATATAGTATCGATCTCCAACAGATCGAACCTTCATATCAAGACTTGTTTATTTGACTGGAGACATTGATAAAAGGTGCTGGAGCTTAACAGTCTATTTTCAAAATACTGAATGCAGAAAAATTATACCCATTTGGAAATATTTCACCGTACAGGCATTCATTATAACCCGTGTCCATAGCGAGTCTTCGATATGTTGATGAGCGAAATCCCTTTAACTCTCAACGACCATGTATTTACTGACAGTTGCAGAAAATATGTGTGAAATTTACACAAGCAAATATAAGCAGGCACATACTCATATGCACATATATATTAGCATACTATGTATAGGCATATACATAAATAAATTCAAGCATGTGTTTGTGTGGGTATAGGTGTGTGTGTGATTGTGTGTGTGTGTGTGTGTGTGTGTGTGTGAGAGAGAGAGAGAGAGAGAGAGAGAGAGAGAGAGAGAGTGAGTGCGTGCGTGTGAGTGCGTGCGTGTGTGTACGTGCGTTTGTGTGAAAATTTAGAAGTTTTTGAAATATTCTCTTGGCTTTTAGCGTCACTAACAATTTTACAATTACTGCTACGACTTATAAAACCAAGAAAGAGAAACTGGCCGAATAGTTCGCACGCCGGACATATTGCTTAGCGGTATTTCGTCCGCCTTTACGGTCTGAGTTCAAATTCTGTTTAGGTCGACTTTGCTTTTCATCTTTTCGGAGTCGATGAAATAAGTACCAATTACGTACTAGGGTCTATATAATCGACTAACACCCAGCCCAAAAGTTTTGGTTTTGTGCCTTTAGAAGAAAGGAATATTATTATTATTATTTCCTTTTTCATTTTTTTTTTTACTGATTTCATTATTGGGATACGGCTTTGAAAGCTTTACAGAGGAAAGAAATTCAAAAAGACTTGTTTTAAGTTAATCTATCTCTTGCCACTAAACTGTTAAATAACAGGGAGAATTAAATAAATCCTGATGTTAAACTAAGAGATGCAGATACAAACATACACAGGCACAGAGGTGTATTCGGGCATGCACACACGTACACGTATACAACTCAACACACGGGCATACATATACCTACATCTTTTTGATGTACTTATTCAGAGCATAAAGACGAACGAAATGCTATCACGCATTTTGCCCAACGTGTTAACGCTTCTTCCAGTTCACCGACTTAAAATATTGTGCGAAAAAAAAGAGAAATAAATATATGGGAAACCTACTACGGAATGATGTCATAATCTAATGATATTTTGGGGACATTTTGCAATAATATGATAACCGTTATAATAACCAGTATAGTAACTAATATGATAAATAATAACCAATAATATAACCAATTATTATGTCACATTCCGCTGAATTAAGAGTGACAGCTGTAATTTCTATAATAGCCACAATTTCTAAGCTCAGAAATATTTCAAAGTTCTGTTACACTGGAAAATGATGTTTTTCTTCGTTATTAAGAGCTTCACCCATTAGCTTAATATTGATTCATTAAATCCTACATTAGTCTCGTATTGATTTAGTAATCCAGTTATTCGTTGCCTTCCAACACACTTGAACACTTCATTTAACATTAATGGGAAGTTGCCATTTATGTTGGTTTCTTATTTCACTGGGTAGAAGGGTAATAGTTTACAGGTGAAAATCGGAAATATGACATTCGTGCATTTTCCAAAGATATTAATGTCGTAAATGAAGCGAAATGCCTTCTAGCAAGGATTACATTTTCGAAGAAATGTCAAATATTTGCGTTTATTAGGCACATGTGCTATGTGTAGCTGATTGAATCAATTTGCAAGAGAAATTAATATTAAAGTGAAAATAGACCACGACGATGCTGAACTTCATACTGTAGAGGAGCAAGATTAAATTATGTCAGGCATATTGTTCGTTGCTTTTGGTGACGCACTGATTTAAATCTGATTTAATTCTGCGAATATTGAAATATTGAGGCGATCGAAAAACCTAATACATGGGAAATCAGTCAGCCTACATCTTAAAAAGACAAAAATGAGGTATTGTATAATGTCACTAGGAATAAACAAAAGGATGGAATGAGGAAGGTTGAAAAACATATACTCATATTTCACACATCAACTTGTACACTATCTCACCTTTCCTACTTTGTCTTAATATCTTACTTGCTTCAACAACATGAGGTAACATTATATAACTCATACTAAAATGTATGCGATGGTGGAGGATAAACACACAAGAAGAGTGAAAGAATCCATGTTGCCACTAATGTAGCTAAGAATATACTACACTTCTATAAACTACACTTCCAAGAATATACTACACTTCTAAGAATATACTTCACTTCTAAGAACAGTCTTCTTGCTCTATTGGAGCATTAAACTAAAATTATTTAAACGTGTCCAACTGATTAAATATTCTATTTATTTATTTATGCAGCCGCAGATAGCCGTGCATTTAAATTGATGTAATGATTGCATTCTTCAATTAAATGAATTCGCTTCAAACGGTCGTACTGTATCACCTCTTGATATCCTGTTGCTTATTTTGATTATGTATACACATATGAAGCCATATGTCGGCGCTGGCGGGGCTGTTTGGTAAAAAGCATGCTTCACAACTATATGTTTCCAGGTTCAGTCCCAATGCGTGGCACCTTATGTCGAACAAAACTTTGTGATTGAATATGGTATACGGAAACTGAAAGAAGCTCGTCGTATATGATTTTTTTTCTCTTATTCCCTTGTTTCAATCATTTGACGGCGGCCATTCTGGCGCACTACCTTTAGTAGAGCAAATCGATCCTAGTACTTATTCTATCGATCTATTTTGAGGAACCGTTTACAGTAGAAGACACTTGCGGAAAGTGACACGTAGAGGCACTGAACCCAGAACCATGTTGTTCGGAAGCAAGCTTCTTACCACACAGGCACTTCTGTGCCTATCTATCTATCTATCTATCTATCTATGTATCTATCTATCTATATTTCTATCTATCTATCTATCTACCTGAAGAGGAAGTTGAGAGTAGAAAGGGAAGTCTTGTCTAGTGAATGCTTCAAAAAAAGATGGGTGAATGTAGCAAGGATGGCACGTGTGAACGACGGAGCCATCTTGAGCATAACCCTATGAACAAGAAAAAATAAATAAAACAAAAAGGCAAAAGAGAGTCACTTACTGTTATAGTTTCTTCAATGAGAATATTGACCAAGGTTACCGTGGTCTTTTCCGTAGGCTTTTCCTTCCACGGCTAAACCTAAACTGTCCTCCCCTCTTTTTACACGAGAACATTACTGTGTGATACACGATCCCTATTGATCGGCCTTTCCTTTTCTTTTTTTTCGATCCCTTTTGATCGAACTGCCCCTTTTTCCCTTTTGATCGACACCACCAATTTTTTTTTTTTTTTTTTTCCTTCCTTCCCCCTCCCAAAAAGAAAAGCTCTACATTGTATTTGTCCCATCTTCGTTGAGCCCTGTGTGGCTAATAAAAGAAATGTATCTATCTATATAAATATATGTGTGCGTATGTGCGTGTGTGTGTTTGTGGCGCCTATGTGTGTGTGTGTGTGTGTGTGTGTGTGTGTGTTACCCACCATCGTGTGACAGCCGATGTTGGTGTGTTTATGTCAGTGTAAGTTTAGGGGTTCGGCAAAAAGACCGATAGAATATGTTCTAGGCTTACAAATAATATGTTGTGGGATCGATTTTTTCAACTAAAACCACTTAAGGCAGTACTGCAGCATGGCCGCAGTCGACTGACTGACACAAGTAAAAGAATAAAAGAATATATACAAATATATTTATCTATAGGCGCAGGAGTGGCTATGTGGTAAGTAGCTTGCTTACCAACCATATGGTTCAGGGTTCAGTCCCACTGCATAGCACCTTGGGCAAGTGTCTTCTACTATAGGCTCGGGCCGACCAAAGCCTTGTGAGTAGATTTGGTAGACGGAAACTGAAAGAAGCCTGTCGTATATATGTGTATGTATATATATATATATATATATATATATATATATATATATATATATATATATATATGTATATATATATATATGTTGGGTGTGTGTTTGTGTGTCTGTGTTTGTCCCCCCGCCACCATCGCTTGACAACCGATGCTGGTGTGTTTACGTCCCCGTAACTTAGCGGTTCGGCAAAAAGAGACCGATAGAATAAGTACTAGGCTTACAAAGAATAAGTCCTGGGGTCGATTACTTTGACTAAAGGTGGTGCCCCAGCATGGCCGCAGTCAAATGACTGAAACAAGTAAAAGAGTAAAAGAGAGAGTATGTATCTATGTACGTATCTATATATACAAGTATACATATGCGAATGGCATCAGCACTCCATTTTCGTGTACCATATTCACTCACGAAGCAGTGGTTGCCTGGAACCGTAGCACGCATTTGTATAAAAACTGAACCAGAAATCGTTTTTTCTGTAGCTTCAGGTCAAACATGAGAAAATAAACTGAGTGCACGAAAGCTATCTAGGAGACCACTGGTTAGATTCTATTTGCAATTCAGTAGATACATTGTCGGCATTGGTTCTGTCGAAGAATCACGTTGATGGTACACGAGTCTGTAATGTTTACACGTTATTTCAAGAACAAATACTTCAGTTGACAGAAAACTGAAACCTCAACCTAGGACGATGGAGTTCTATCATCACCGTGTACCTCTCATTTGTTTGTGCGTGAGTGTGTGCGTGTGTATGTGTGTGTGCGTGCATGCATCTATGCGCGCACGCGGTGCGTTTTTGCCTATGTGCAGTCCGTCGCAATTTTGGCAAATATATGAAAGGGTCTTGATCACTGGGGCAAGTTCCTATCAAGATTAATCTCCGAAACTTTCCCAAATAGGCGTGACTGTGTTGTAAGAAGCATGCTTCCCAACCACACGGTTTCAGGTTCAGTTCCACTGCGTGGGATCTTCGCTAACTGTCTTCTACTGTAGCCTCGGTTCGAAAAATCATAGTGAGTGGATTTCGTAGACAGAAACTGAAAGTAGCCAGTCATATATATTTCTATAGCTACGTGTATGTGTATTTGTACGTGTTGTCCCCTAACAAGGCTTTACACCCCTTGGTTTATTTATGCCCTCATAACATAGCGGTCCAGCAAAAGAGATCGCTAGAATTATGTACTATGCTTAAGAAATTAGTCCTGGGGTCGATTTGTTCGACTAAAACCCTTCAAGGCGATGCTCCATCATGGCCGCAGTCAAATGTCTGAAACAAGTAAAATATAAGAATCTGGAAATACGATTACAATTCCAATAATATTCAGCTATATTTTCCTAACCATGTAATTTCTATTTGAAATGTTAATGATGCCTATAGAATCTATGTAAATACTGACATACGCATACATTTTCATGAGGTTAGTCTACCTGAATTATTTATAATCTATACGTCTAGTTTGATTAACTATGTGTCAAATATCGTGGCTTTTCTCTCTTTATCTAGTTAGGTATCCGCCTAACTATTTATCTGTCTAGCAATACATATGTATCAATTTATTTACTATGGTTGTTTTTCAAATTCTATTCTTCCTTCCTTTTGTAATGGGGACGTTTTCTTAATTCATTTTGTACGTAATGTGTGGGTGGTTTTTGAATAATAGAAATAATGATGGCACTGTCTGAAAGTGTTTCGTATTGTTGTATTCAATGCGAAAATACCTAAACGAATTCATACGAATGCAAACATGCTGACAGATATTAAAATATATACAAATTCATGTAAAACATCAGCTAGTAGTAGTAGTAGTAGTAGTAGTAGTAGTAGGTTGCACAACAGGAAAACGCTATCGTAAACGACTACATATAACAAGAGCCATGATAAAAGCAAACATAAACTAGATAATTTAGTGTCTCTCATGAAGGCGGAGAATAATATACTGAATGATAAAAATGCTTTGCGTTAGCGCAGTTAGCTTCATTTCGAATACTGCAGGGTTATTTAGTAAAATTCTTCATAATGTACTTGCGTATATACGAAGGGGTGCCGAAAGATTCCTGGCTTTAAGGGTATCGCAAAATGCCTGGTTGGGGGCCCAAAATTCCGATTTCTTTTACATGGCTTAGAAAAACTCAAGGACACGGCAATATGTGCGTGAATCCGACAGGGTAATATGTTTAATGAAATCAAAATTAACTGACCCTCCTGTATATACTTCTACCCAAAGCCGGGAAATTTTCAGCACACTCTTGCACATCTATATGTATGTATAAATACACACACACACACTCTCGCACGCGCGCGTGCATATATATATATGTACATATATAGGTATATATATGTGTGTGTGTGTAGACATAATGGCCCAGTTGTTAGTGCAGCGGACTCGCGGTTTCGATCCCCAGACCGGGCGTTGTGAGTGTTTATTGAGCGAAAACACCTCCAGCTCCACGAAGCTCCGGCAGAGGGTCGAGGTGAACCCTGCTGTAGTTTTCACCACAACTTTGTCTCTTTCTTCCTGTTTCTATTGTACCTGTATTTGAAAGGACCAGCCTTGTCACACTCTGTGTCACGCTGATTCTCACCGAGATCAACGCTAAGGGTACACATGTCTGTGGAGTGCTCAGCCTCTTGCACGTTAATTTTCATGAGCAGGCTGTTCTGTTGATCGGATCAACTGGAACCCTCGTCGTCGTAACCGACGGAGTGTCACGTATATATATATATATATATATATATATATATATATATATATATATATATATACATGCGTACACAAATCAGTAGACGACAAAAGGACAGGGGATACGTAATTACATTCATTGGCTTGTATGTTCATTAAACGTATAATGTAGCCTGTTTTGTGTTGGCGTTTAATAAATGTTATTTGTCTCTATACTCAGCTGACACTTTCTCCTCAATTGTAAGTATGATGGATTGTAACAACTGGACTGGATATCAGTATTACTATGTCAAAGAGAAATTATTGCATGTATATGTGCGTAAGAATGCATGTGTGTATATATATATTTCTATATATATATATATATATATATAGCGAGAGAGAGAGAGAGGGAGAGGGAGGGAGATATATATATATGTATTCATGTGTATCTGTGTATGTTTGTTTGTATACGTGTGTACGCACGTACGTATGTATTTATACCTATTTCCATGAAAACGAATCTTTAACATGTCATATTATTCGTGAAAACCAGTTGAATCATTGTCTCTACTCACATATGATGCTGTTGTGGATCAAAATTAATATTTATTTTTACTAAATTGTATTATGATATGTGTAAATTATTCAACTGAAGACCTTTGTCAAAACGTGGCAGTTGAAATAATAAATTACCTCAAGCGTATGTTAACAGTCAGGTGAGAATTCCTTGCTAGTTTAACATGTTTACATCATAATTAGATAAATAGCTTACTTTTGTAATAAAAATGCCTAGTAATACTTGAAAATATTCTGAACATCTCACCTAAAATATGCTAATAGTAAAATGTAGCTTATTGTAAATCTTCTGGATTATGTGTGTCACAGAAAGCGTGGCAAACATATTGAAACATTACTGGAAAATACATACATTGTTTGGCTTAAAAGAAGTGTTTACCAGAAACAGTATATACAATAATCCCTACTCATCTACCTCAAATTTCTACTACATTCGCTTATGTAGAAATCAAATACTTAAAGAAATCTGAATTTTTGCTTCCTGTAAGTACAAATCTTCAAAGTTTTTCTAACGGCTCAACCTGGCAAAATCTCAAACACTTCTCCTTTTACTACCACAAAGTATACCCAATATATACATGAACACTAACATCACAGATGTCCAATAACGAAGTATTATGAAAACTACCGTAAATATTGATAAGTTTACTCCTATGCTGTTGAAGGAGACCTAAATCACGAGACAAAATATCTTATACTGAAAGGAACATGAATGTAAAGTGACACACCTAATAAACACAGCCAATTGCAACAGTTCATATGCTTGAAAGTACACAAGGTCAGACAATTAAAAAAGAATACTATTAATGGGCAGCTAGAAAGAACTGACAACTCCACCATGACAATGCACCCGCTCATTCCGCCGACATCGTCCAAGCGTTCCTCGGCAAGGAAAACGCCACTTGTTCGTCAGGCTTCCTACTCTCCAGATTTGGCTCCGTGTGACATTTGACTATTATTACCAAGTCTCAAAAAACACCCAAACGGAGAAGATCTGCATCAATAGAGAATATTGCGCAAAATTCGACGGTAAAGTTCTACAGCATCCTAAAAAAGATCTCCAGAAATGTGGGTTCTTTTAATATTCCTTGTTTTTTTTTAATCAAAGGTTGGATACATACATACATAAGCTCATTCGAAGACTACAGACTCAAGTGATCATTTGAAATATAAAAATCTGTAAAACATTCCAGTTTATCATTTATCCAGTATATATGCAAATGTCTACACATTTGAGTACATGCATGCGAATAAATACATAAAACAAAACATAGAAATCTGTACATGCAATGACTTCAAATACTGCACATACAATTACATTCAAAATTCTATGTTGATGATGCAGAAATTCCAGATGCTTGGATCTAGGTTAGAAACCAGCTCTTTCTCTATTGGCAAGAAATCTTGAAAGGAGATTGAATAATGACATACATACATACATATGTGCGTGCATGTGTGTATATGTATGTATGTATGTATGTATGCATGCATGTATGTATGTACGTATGTGAATATGTATGTATGTATGTATGTATGTATGCATGTATGTATTTATGAGCCTCGGCTTGAAAACAGCGACTTGCTTTCCATATGTATCCATGATGATTATAGATGAAAATACAATTATTATTGTTCACAATGAGAAATCTATCGATCTATTGTTATTTAGCGCTTGAAAATATAATGGAATACTGTAAACAATCTTTTAAATTGATATGTGGAATTCAGGCAATCCCTATACCTCAATGATGAATTCAGGTGTTGTCAGATACAGAAAAATTTTCCTTGGGTCAACTTACGTAACCGTATATCTAATTGATTTTACATTTAACTGACTACTTAAAGAACACATTCAACTGAACAAATATACTGCATAATGTTTATGAACAAACGTTCTTGATTGATGATTGTGGTTTCATTTCCTTATTTTCTAAATTCTTTTATTGTTTTCCTTTTATCCTTTCATTTCAGTCGAGTTCCAGTGTTACGACACCTCTCTCTCTCTCTCTCTCTCTCTCTCTCTCTCTCTCTCTGTCTCTCTCTGTCTCTCTCTCTCTCTTTCTTTCTCTCTCTCTACTTATCTGCCTATCTGTCAGTCTATCAGTCTATTTATCTATCTTTCTCGATAATTATCTAACAAGCGAATCTACTATTTACATATTCATCATTTTAACTACCAGCGCAGCTATATAACGGATATGTTAACAAATTATTTAACGAGAAACACAAATATGTCACGAACATTGATTTAAATAAATCTCTGCTTTACTGTCTTTGTTACCTAACCACATGTCTAATTGTCTATCAACCCCTTACGAATTTATGGTCCTCCTATAAACAGGACAATAAATAAAGGTTCTCATCAATGACCCTCAATTCAATTACGTCACAATATTTAATAACACCATTGGGTCTACAATTCAAAAAAATGCGCTAGAGTGGATTTAATCCCTCAAGCCATTGAAATATCATCTATTATTTCTCTCTGTCTCTCTCTCTCTCTGTCTCTGTCTCTCTCTCTCTCTCTCTCTCTCTCTCTCTCTCACTCTTATTCTCTCTCTCACTCTCTCATTTCTCCATGTCTTTCTCCCTCTGGCTATTTAATTGAATAGTAATCAATCTAATCCGCTCTTTAGACTATGACTAATAAACGACACGGTTAAGGCTGATGAGTCATATATACATATGCGTCTGCTCGTTCAGGTTGTATGTCATGAATAAGATGAATTTTAGCATCGTTGATTAAAGCCCTTAAGACTATCTACATGCCGTCTTCACTCACTTCCTCTTCTTCTATTAGTGGCTGACTTCCGTGCTTCATGCTATTGCGTCAATATGCGTAGGGCCAACTAGTTCCACCAGTGCTGTCCATTGTTGACGGTCCCAAGTCAGCACTTCTGCATCTTTCAATGTGACGCCGAGCCTCTGAAGATCACCCCAAATCATGTCCAGCCATCTCGTGCAGGATCTGTCGTGAGGCCTCTTCCCGCCCGTATCTGCTGCGTCGAATGAGAGTAAAGCTCTGCTAGAGTGATCCAGCTGAAGACCGAGCATGCAATGGGCTGGTATGATGAGATAATCTGCGGACCGTTACGTACGCGGATGCATTTCTTTGTGGGAAACGTGCGGGTACCATCTGTTGTGAGGGTAGCGTCGATTCCCTTTGTCATCATCTCTGAGATGGGCCACATTTCTGGTTGGAAGGAGGATGGCGTTCCTTTCTAGCCTCCTCTAAAATTCCATATAATATATCAATATCTATTTATCTATGGATATACATATATATGTGTGTGTGTGTGTGTTTGTGTGTGCTTGTGTGTGTGTGCGTGTGTTGTGTGTGTGTGACTGTATATATGCTTGTGTACACTTTTATATATACACACATTATATTTAAATAGTTGGGTTACTCTTGTAGCACATCTGCTTAATCCATTATTACAATCGAATATGTAGATTCTGTTGGTCTGTATAAATGCAGAGTACATATTAAATTTGAAAATTCTGGAAATATTATTTGCAGTTTTATTGTATAAGAAAACAGGGTGTGGGCAACGTTACTGGTTACTTATTTATTCGCCACTACACATGTTTCATTTGTTAATAGGTACTACAGACTTTTACCTGTTAGACAGACATGTAAGAAATTTCCTATTAAAAATTATATATATATATATGTGTGTGTGTGTGTGCATGTGTGTGTGTGTGTGTGTGTATGTGTGTGTTTATGTATGTATGTATGTATGTATGTATGTATGCATGTATGTATGTATGTATGTATGTATGTATAGAGTTGTATCGTTACCGTTCTTAATGATATTAAGAAGGTAATATTAAGGTGGCTAACAAGTTCACACCATTACAGTTAAAAAATACTCTTTACAGGCACAATATAAGTTACATTTAGATTCAATAGGGTATCTAATACCAATTGCTAATATACTGAATATTCTAGAAATAGATGTTAAAATGTTATTTTCAACTAAAGATCCCAGAGTATGTTGGTGATACAGATGGTGAAATCAATTATTATTGAAATGTACATTACTTACTGATGTATCCAACGGAAAGGTAGGTCTATTTATCATATGTCCATTGCATTGCTCGTGTGTATCTTTATAGTAAGTTCCTGGTAGTTTTGGAGGTTTGGCTCTGATTTTAGCAAGTGGTATAAATACCCTACTGAATCTAAATTCAGCTTATATTGTAACTTATTCGTGGCACTCCGTCAGTTACGACGACGAGGGTTCCAATTGATCCGATCAACGGAACAACCTACTCGTGAAATTAACGTTCAAGTGGCTGAGCATTCCACAGACGTAGTTCTAGGGAAGATATAGTGTGACACAGAGTGTGACAAGGCTGGCCCTTTGAAATACAGGTACAACAGAAACAGGAAGAAAGAGTGACAGAAAGTTATGGTGAAAGTGTACAGGAGGGTTCGCGACGACTCCCTGCGGGGCCTCGTGGAGCATTTTAAGTGTTTTCTCTCAATAAACACTCACAACGCCCGGTCTGGGAATCGAAACCGCAATCTTACAACCACGATTCTGCTGCCCTAACCACTGGGTTATTGCGCCTCCATATTACCTTATTAATATCATCATTAATAACGGTAATAATACATAATAACGATTCAGAATTAAGGTAGTATATCATGAGTATGGCGATAAAAGAATAAATAGATACAGCGAGAGGGGCGCGGGGGTGCAGGTGGTGATTGACAAAATATACTGAATCGGTCAGAGGGTGTTTTGGACTCATTCTAATAATCAGTTGCCTATTATGTATTGATTAATTCAATTATTTCATCTGTTCTCCGTCGATAAATAATTTATTGGCTTCCAAATGAAAATGCGTAATTCATTCTGATAAGAATGCAATTTAGATGAATCCATCAAGTAATTGCTAAATTTGAAGCACAAAATGAAAATATTGTGATAACTTCGTGCTTTGTAGTTCAATATTCAAGTCACCGTTTTAATGCCTACACTCATGGCGTGTATTTTGATTGTAGCTTCTACTTCTATATTCAATAACGGATTAAGAAAATTCATTAGGTCAATATTTTTGCTGATCTTCAATACATTAATTATTACAATTGTATATATAACGCTTGTTTTGTATTCGTAATGATTATACGGGAGATGATTCATTGTTTATACGTAAACGTACCATTATCTGAGAGTGAATAAATTGAGAAGAATATATAAGCTGTGCAAAAAATAGTTTCTTGAGTAACAGGAATAATGTTGATAAAAGATACTGTATGACTGATCCGACTGTGTATTTTAGATTTTAAAAAAATAATACTTTTACTGAGATACTTTTCAGTGCAGATTAAATCTTGAGAAATTCTTTTGTTGTGAAAGTAACAATAATGAGTAGTGATATGATTTATTCAACAGCACACAATATATATTCCTTTGTGTCCCTTGTCGGCGTCTCCATTCATCCGTCTTCACCCACCATTCCTGGTAGGGTCGAGAGGATAGAGTCCCATCTCGTATCAGAAACCAAGGTTACTACATTTCCCGGCTGGTTTCCCAACTGATACCATGGATGTTATCTAAACATCTCGCTCTTGTTTCGCCCCAAGTTATCCTGTTAGTTTCCTCAGTTTGAAAAATCTGTCGTGCGATTCTTCGTTCGATATTTTCATTGCAAGTCTCAATTAAAGGACCTCTCAATGTGGAGAAATAGCACCTCAATCTGAAAAGAGTGCTTGATCTTCTACATACACACTCTGTAGTGAAACGTTACTACGGAGATCTTTCGGGCGAAGGCCATATCAGACGCTTGTACTTTGTCGATCATTACGACCATAGGGACAAGGAAACCATATTGGAAATAATAATTTTCTTTTCTGAGAATCGAATATTGTAGCTGGCGCATACTGATACACCCCCTGCAGTTCCAACTCCCAATTCAACATTTTTCTTATCACTCCTGAATAGAGTCCTCAGATATTTGGACTTCATCACATGACCCAGTGAATTGATCGAAATTTGGATATATGTTCATGTGTTTGAATATGAGTACAGCTCAATACAGAGCAGTTCTTCTTGGAATGTAAATCGGTGACATAATTTTTGAAACCAATAACTCCTGCTGGAATTCTGAATTGGGGGCGATTAGAAATGGACTGTAAAACCTATTTGAATTCTAGCTAATTACCTTGAACAGGCCGTGGAAAATTAGAGTTATTTTATTTAATTTTTGTTTGGAAAGAATTGAATATTCGTTATATTATTAGTTATTCTATCATCTGTCTATTTTTATATTTACAAACGTTTTTGAAAAATATTTTCCATTATGCAGCATTCATATTGAGAAATTCACTTAGATAAACTAAATTTTTACACAGCCTGCTGAGAAAGATATGAAACTTGAACAATTACGTCCAAAAATATTCCAAATATTTCACTGTTTTATGTTTTACTGTAAAGAGCCTCCCACTTTGTTCATAGAATCGTATTACGTATAAGATAACAGATTCCAAGAACATAATTCGATTACTTGTTTCTCATAAAATACTTGAGTGTTTCAGAGGTTGGTAAATAATGTTATTTCAACGAGAACACCAGCCACATCATAATTTCTGCTTCATTTAGGTTTCTCGTATGGAGCTCGCTTCCTTAAAATTACAGTGACTCTGAACTAACATTGAAATCTATAAACGAAACGCATGTATTAACTTCACAAATACACACATATATTACATAATTGTGTGTATATTATATTATAATATCAACGTATATTGATATATATTAACTTGAAAATTATGCACATATATTAGCTGTTTAGGCGTATGCATGTCATGCATTTACGCATCCATATATGTATGTGTTTGTGTGTGTGTATATGTGTGTGTGCGTCTGCGTGTATGTATGCGCGTGTGTGTGAACACATGTATGCATGTATATATTTATGTATTTATGAATATGTGTATACGTGTAACTTTTTCTTTATTTTAACTTTTGTATCCGCACGACGGTCTGATGACACGGTTATTCGTTGTTTTCGTCAATAGCAAGATTAGAAGGAAAGAATTCAATTAGTATGATATCCATAGAGCAAGGATTGGAAGAATCGGTTTGTGTGTGTGCGTGGGGTGGGGATACTGACTGGTGGAATACAACCTGGAAAAGAAATATATCGAGAATTGATGGAGTGGGGAGCAGACTCTTCGTAGGTTACGAGAAACTAGCATTTTTTGAATATCAGTATCGATAATTAGCGTGTAACATAATTGCTACTTTCTTTCGTTTTTGTGTTACTTCCTATTTGCTTCTATCTAGAAATCGAAAGGAATGACAATTATTCCCTTCAAACTTAGCTTCTGTGACTTGGACATTATTCATACTTTCATACTTTCTAGGGGTAAGCAAATAGGAAATAACATTTGGTACCCAATGACAAAAATCATGTTACACAGTTGTATTGCGCAGTAGAATAATAATGCAAGGAGAGCAATATCCGCACATTATTTGCTAGGGACGGGATGCTTTTGACTCTTACATATGGTTACTAGGTGCTGTAGTTGTCGCTGTTGTTGTTTTTCTTAATGTTGCTATTGTTTTTGTTGTAGTGGTATGTGGGGGATTATCTTTTCTTCTCTGACGTTTTTCAGTCTTTGACTACACACCACAAAGTAAGCTGTAGGTGTTAATAAATTACTAGACGAGTTTTATAAATAAACAATAATTGGGTACGTAGCTTTAAACGTCCAAATTCTCCTTTGAGCCGAAAGCATCTAAGATATTCGCCAATTTACGCGAACCTAATCTTGTATGCATATATTATCTATTTGAAGTCAGTAAACATTCTTATCAACTCAGGTGACAATATTTTTTTCTACTTTCAGTAATATTCCTATAAAATCGAACAAAATCAATAATATAATAGACTGCATCTGTTTATATGTAAATCATTTACCTCATACCAGGAAGGTAAATGTTACAAAGCAGGTGAAATATGTTCTCACATTTAATTTGGAAAGTAGGAAAGTCCCGTTTCTGCTATAAAGACTATCTTCAGGATAGGATTTTCTGATTCAAGCCATTCGACGATTTACACTTGCAATGTTCGTGATTCCATTAATTTGGATATAGATATAAAACAAGGTAATAGTCTTAGAGAAATATCATACAACTGTTCATATACATAAGATATATAATAGAGTATTTCATGAAAATCTGAAAATTTGCGAGAAATTAATTGTATTATATTTTTCAAAGAAATAATTCCTATTCCTATAATACACTACTTCAGAGGAACTTGGTAGTAAAATTAAACTTACTTACAAGTTTGTATCTATCTGTCCATTCGTAAGTGTAAGCATAAAATCGTATTCGGTAAAATTCCTATATCATGGATATTATGTATAACGTGATCAATTTATCTTTGGAGCATAGACTGTTTTCCTAAAGAAATATTCAATGTAATCACTTCTCACGCGGATTTCACAAATTTAAAGATTTTTCATTAGCAAATAACACGACTTAACTACAGTTTGTATGACGTCGTGAACTTGCAGGATTCTATTTAAAATTATGTTAGCATTTGTCGTGGCCTTTATAACAGCATTCCTTCGACAATACTGACACATACATAAGTTAAACCAGTTACGTTTCTATAAGGTATATGAATTTTAATGGTATCACTCGTTGTTATTTGATAATATTGTTGTTGACGTTGTTGGTGTTGTTGTAGATGTTTTATTTTTACTGTAGATCAATCCTGATTGATTTAGCCTACAATCGATGTTATTCCCAACGCAATCATTGCGTTATTTTTAACTATGTTCAATACACACAGGATGTCATTAGATACCATGTTCATTTTTGAAGATATTACAATATCATCCATGAGTCTGCATGCGACTCGATATGTTGTGTAATCAAATACGATAATGAAATTAGAAATCGAAAAACCGACTCCTCAATGTAAGCGTGTACCTGCTCAAGAATGTTTTGACCAACTGACAAGTCAATATCAGAGATTGTGAGTAGTCGATTAAGTTGGCAGTTAAATATTCCTCGAAACAACACACTACTATTTAAAACAAGACATCCTAGATAATCTCTTAATAAATACGCTACGTGGCACAAATGGTATTGTAACAACAAGAACATTTTGTTGCTATGTTGGCGAGCGAACAATATTTAATTAAATGAAAATGTTACATACGTATTCAGCTTCGCTCTTGCATTTTTATCACGTTGTATTGAATTACACTAGATAAAATATGTCTTGTTGCTATTTAACGTGATGTCACTGTTCATACATTGTATTGCATATATTTATTAATATAAGATGTAATACGTATACGAATATACATATTCTACGTGGAAATCTACAACACAAGAGATTCACCTGAAATTTCAAGCGTAAAAGATTTAATGCATTTTCAATTCTTGCTCATATTTTTTTATACATACATGTGAGTATATATTGCATCAAGGACTATAATTTTTTAAGAGATGCTAGTATCCTAGTTCTCCGGTTCATGCCAGTGTTTAATGAAAATTAAATATATTAGTTTTGCAATGATATTCATAGGTATTTAAAATATTTATAAATGAGAAAAAGAAAATGGAGAAATTACCATGCCGGTATCAGTTTGTTTAAAGTTATTCAAATCCATATAACGAAACTCAAAGCCCAAAGCCGTTTCCATATACAATTAGTTCAATTACAGAAATTAAATCGAATTAAATTAATGTACCACGCTTTTGGAAAGTTCTTCCCTGATAAAATAACAAATTAACCAGTTTCAACATGAAAATTTAAATTAAATTAATTTAATTTAATTTAATTTCTGTAATTGCACTAATCGGATATGGAAACGGGTGTAGGTCTGGAATTTCATTATATGGATTTGAATATCTTTAAATAAACTGATGCCTGCATGTCAATTTATCCAGTTTCTTCTTTTTCGCATGTATATATATATATATATATATATATATATATATATATATATATATATATATATATATATATATATAAATATATGTATATATGTATGCATGCGTGTGTTTGTATATTTCAACGATTCGTCCTGCCTTAATTCTTCGTAACGCCGGTGTTTTAGTGGTGGCAGCTGCTGAAGGAGATGTTTCTATATGGCTTGCTTGTTTGTTGTACCTTGTTTATCATTTCGTCCATGTTCTTTTGCCACGTCATGTACCCAGTTATGTATCTATATGTACATGTAGATGAAGGTATGTACATACATGTACATATATATGCATATACCCATATATTGTTTGTATCACGACAGAACGCACGCGTTAACCTTTATAGAGTAAGTTTTAACTATTTTTCTAACGCGACTCTCTCTACCGCTATATCTATCTCTCCCTCTCATTCTTCCCTCTACTGTTCTTCGCCTCTACCTGTCACTACTATCTCTCTCTCTCTCTCTCTTATCTCCTGTTACTCGTCCTTCGCCTCTCACCGTTACTACTACTATCTCTCTCTCTCTCTACCTCTCGTTGCTCACTTTTATTCTACTTCCTCCCCTTCTTTTCCCTCTGCTAATCTTTCTCTTCACACAGCCTTGGTCACGCGTGTCCGGCTGCTATTTCTTTTCGTTCTTGGACACCCCAAGCTCGCACATACTTCTTTGCCCCTCCTGTTGGGGCTTCACAGCGTTCAATACATACACACTTCACGTCTGGCTGTACAGCCTTTTTGCTTGTTTGTTTATTCACCGTTTCGTTTTCCTGTCTTGTTTTCCGTCCGCCACTACCCTCCACGAAAATAATTTGATTTGTGTTCGTGGGAAGAACCATTTCAACGATACGTACTGCCTTAATTCTTCGAAACGCCGGTGTTTTAATGGTGGCAGCTGATGAAGGAGATGTTTTTATGTAGCTTGCTTGTTTGTTGTACCTTGTTTATCATTTTGTCCATGTTCTTTTGCCACGTCATGTACCCAGTTATGTATCTATATGTACATGTAGATGAAGGTATGTAGATACATGTACATATATATGCATATACTCATATAGTGTTTGCATATATATATATATATATATATATATATATATATATATATATATATATATATATATATATATATATATATATATACGTATATAAATGCATATGTATATACATACTTATATATGTATATATGTAAAAATGTAAATGTTCTGCTATTTTATTTATTCGTGTTAGGTTTTGTTACCTATTCTTTGTTAGAGATTATTTTAAAGAAAGTTGCGTCGCATATGTGACCTGATAATTTTGCGGTTATTGTTTCAATTCTTACGTATGCTGAACAATAACTTTTACGTTCCAATATTGTACCTTCTTTCTTTAAAGATTACTTTATCTCATAATAGTTAAATTCAGTTTACAGATTACTTTATATCCAAGTTAAATCCAGTTTACATTTTACAGATTACTTTATCTCATAGTGGTTAAATGTTATCCAGTTTTCCCTAGTAAAACGTGTTTAGATCAGATCCATATCCAAAAATGCATACTTTGTCAGGTCAAATGGAAGCAATAGATGTGGCAAGAAATATTCCATCTCTCACTCGGAGAGTGCAAACGATAGTTCTACCGGTTTTGCGCGAGATTGTCTCTTCTTGCAGATTCCGCTCGATTTGGACGATCAATTTCTATCAATATTATGCTTATGAAAAACGTAGTTGATGAAAAGTCAAAGCAAATTTCAGGCAGACAAGTAAAACAGTCTCATTCAAGTCAAACTTCAATCATAAAATGCATTCTTGATCTAGGTAATGTGTCTAAGCTACTTCTCAGCTTAATTGAAGGGCTGCCTTCTGCTTTGCATTAAAGTATAAAATTGGGACCTAACCTTTCCTTGGTAGATTCATCTCAAGTACTGAAAAGTTGAATCTCAATACTCATATACAACTAATCGCACCCAATGACAATGGAGACTCCATCTCCGAACGGTGGCTACACTCGACAAATATTATACTCTGTATCTGGTGGAGTATGAAGGTTGTCTATCGCGAAGTGATTAACTAAAGCGAAATATATAATGCGCAGAAGTTATGTCGTCAAATTGGAAGAATTGCATTCAAACTGTTGGAACAGCGTCCATCTTTGGCCAGTAGTAAAGCTATGTAAGTTTTACGTAATAATGTCAGTCATTCTGGAAAAAATTATATGGAAGTTTTGCCTCATCGTACTTACTTCCTGACCTTGTTCCATCTGACAACGATTGTTTTAGATCATTGCAATATTATTTCGAGAGAATGCAATATATGAAATTTGAAATATGTTAAAAATGATACTGAAATCTTCTTTACTTCGAAACTGGAAGAATTTTATACCTAGTTGATAAACAACTCGCTATATAGACTGGAATTATGTTACCAGAGAGGAGAAATATTATTTTTGCCAAACATATGAAGTAAGGCTACAGAAGCATTTGTTTCTTCCCCATCTTCAGACACAAATTAATACTTACATACATTCATACGCACACATACAAACACATACATACATACTCGTGGAAGGTGTGCATGCATATATGAATGTTTGTATATATGTACATATGTACGTACATATGCGGAGATCCGTCTGCGTATATATGTGGATGTTTGTCTTTTCCCAGATGAGTTTTCAGTTGGCTATTATAGGTTCTTACGCGTTGAATTAGCGGGAAAGTGGTTAAATATTCCACACTAACAGCTGAAATTTTGATTGACTAGCATAAATATGCTTCATGGTCCTCTAAATAGGTTTCATATATGAACCTTGAATTTTGGATTTTGTGCGCACGACTTTCCAGTCACACCGATCTTCAGCCGCTAAGATATACACACATATACATTGACAAGAGCAGATGCATGCACGAAGTCATACACACTCACGTACGCACACACACACACATACGCATCTGCATGGCTTGTGTGTGTGCAAATAAACGTCTAAATTTATACGTGCATAAATACATGTACACATCCAAACATAGACATGTAAACATGTGTGTGTCTGCTCGCCTAGTTTGTTTTTGTTGTTTTATGTATGTGTGTGTGTGTGTGTATACGTGTGAGTGTGTGAACGTGTGTGTGTGTGTGTGTGTGTGTTTGTGTATGAATGTAAGTTCTACACTCCAGCCCTGTGCATGTGTGTAACTCATTATATCCATTAAGATGGAGAATAAATTCATGTCATGAAATTACTGGGATCATTGTGCTGAACTAAACGTTTGAAACTCTTTCGCTAGAATATTTGGAGTTGAATGACCTATGAAAATAATACAGGAAATAACAGAGCAATGAATATAAAAGGAACAACTTCTTTTGAAGCATGGAAATCCTCTTCCGTTACAACACTAGATCATTCACACCTCCATTCCAACTTCCACTTTCTATATTTATACTGCGTCTCATTCCAAAGCGTCTTAAGTCAATAAAAAAGAAAATGAGGTATGAGAAGATAACTCAATTAAGCAAATAACAGATTTAGATAAATCCTGTTATGACAACCACTATACACAGGAGATAAAATACGCAACTCCATTTTTCTCTCTTTCTCTGAGTTAATTCTTTTCTATTTCTTTTCCCATTAGTATATTCATCGCTTATACGTTTTCATCCATGATTATTTTCTTTTGTCTTATATTATCATTTTCATTTTGCTCATTAATCTTAATTCTATTTTTTACTTGCCCTTTGTTTTTGCATCTGACTGACAATATAAGCTGCATACTTAAAATAATTTATAAAGTTTATATATGTATGTGTGTGTGTATGTGTGTGTGTGTGTGTGTGTGTGTGTGTGTGTGTGTGTGGGTGGGTGGGTGTGTGTTAATGTGTATGCTGCATATTATGTGGATGAATGATTAAGTGTATAGTTATGCGTGTGTGTGTATATATATATATATATATATATATATATATATAGTAGTTGTGTGCATGCTTATAAGCATGTTCCTATGCTTGTATTTGCATGCATGTGTGCATGGTTTTCAACGTATGGATTTCTTAAATGAATTTGCTACATCGCCCATAATATTTCACAGCAATCGCATTTTCCATTTAATCAAATAATTCCGTTTTAGGATTTTTTTATTTTCACTTTCCTGCATAACCTCAAATGTATGTTTTTGTGTTTATGCTCATAAACAAATACACTGTTTATCCCCTATATGTGATTAAATATATACATTCAGAATTGCCGATGATTTGATAGTGCCACATTTACCATAATGAATCGAGAAATGTCGAACTCATGGCACCATCACCTTCGTATGAACAATTACCTTTCAGCTGGTCCCTATATATCTGAAACTTCTCCGAAATAATGCCAATGAAAATAAATTAAATAGAGGAACATATGTGTGTGTTCGTGCACGCGCACACCTGTGCACTTCCACATGCACATAGTTAGATAGATAGATAGATAGATAGATAGATAGATAGATAGATAGATAGATAGAAAAAATTAGAACTAAATGGTGAAGATATAGAGGATCATCGAGTATAGAAATGCCTGACCTTGACAAGGGGATTCCCAAAATCTCGACAGTATTTTTGAAAACATTTTAATACCAAGAACGAACAGATTGCAATTAATTAAAATTACCTCCTTATTGAAAAGAAACACTCATTTAACAGAGTGATTACCGTCGGTTAGTAAAAGCAAATAGACAACCACGAGAATGAAAGCTAGCTATTATTTATTAAAAATGGAATATAGAGAAGAATGGATCAGGAAAATATTGACGTTTTGTAGAAATAAAGCGCGGCGATATTAACATTTCGTGAATGCATTAGGAAAAGAGAGAGAAAAGCGACTGCGTAAGGTAGGGTATGAATAGAATCTGATTGCGATGAAACGATGAAAATGTTTGGAGGTGACAGCTGGTAAATGAAGTAAGAACACAATGTAAAAATAACTATAAATTATGGACGATAAACCGTAGAAGAATAAGATATAATGGCACATAATGTAAGAAGCGGTATCGATGGATTACATTGAAAATATAACGACATTAATTTGTATTAATATTAAACATTTTTAATAAGCTTTTATATTTTTTTAATAGAGTTAAGAGACCTGTTTTACCCTTAAATGTTTTATGGGATCATGATTATATTTCGTTTAGAATTTTGATATAGAAATAATATACCCATTATATTCAACAACTATATTTGGTATGTTGCGTTCTTTTGTGCATTACTTCTTCTTTCCGTTTAAATCTGAAGAGAGATGTGTTTCTTGATCTTCATTTCGAATGGATCATCTCCTCCTGAAAAGAGAAATCATTTACCACAGCCTTTTCATAGAGAAAAATATACTTATACCATAGAGCCGGACAATGTAGGGTGTGGAATCATGCATGAGAAAATATAATAATCTTACTTAATTGGTATATTATAACTATGTGTAATTTCTCAAATTCGACATCGGTGTGTTACATACATACTTCGAAACAGCAATCAAATTTTCCAGTCATATGTAGAAAAGAATAATATAAAATTAATTCAATTTACATTTTCTTTTTTTTATTTCGTTAAAATATATGCAGGTGGGATGTATTGAAATCTCCTCATTACAATTTTTTTATATAACATTGGCGTATTACAAAGGGAGACAATCAGTAATGAAATAAGAAAATACATAATAACGATAATATTTATAAAGAGCAATTATTATTATCATTGATTTCTTCTTTTATATATCTCTGAGGCTAAAGGCCAATCTTTTAGATATGGTAAAGGGATAAAGTCAATTGAAATAATCCCCAGTGTAGTATCGGTACTTAAACTTATCATCTTAGTCATGAAGGAGAAAGGCAATCTTGTCCGAGGCGGGATTTGCAGTCGAATAGTAAGGTCAGAACTAGATATTTTAAAGCGTCTAGTCCGGGTTATACTCTCATGGCCGTCACCTACACAAAGTAACGATAATATAATTATTTTATCATTCCTGTTATTATCATTATTATTATTATGATTATTATCACCATTATCATCGTCTCCATCGTCATCATCATCATGAATAAAATGCATAACTGTTTGGATTATAAGAGAAAAAAATGAAATATATTCAGTGAAGGACTTTCCTTTGAATCATCACAGTTCCTAGTATTGATAAAACACGATGAAATATGGCCAACATATGAATGCATCTCTAGCCGATGTAACAATAAAAATAACATTTGAATTGAATAATATCCCAGAGGATAAGTTATTTGAATCACAAGGATACAGCTGTAGAACCATAAACTGCCGTACTTCTTTGTCTGTAATAACAAATAATAATAAAAATATACATGATATATGTGTTTGTGTATGTATGCATGTATTATATATATATATATATATATATATATATATATATATATATATATATATATATGTACCTATATATTATATATTAATGCATATATATCTTTATATATATTCATATATATATATATATACATATATATAGATGTACTGTATATACATATATACATATATTTGCTTATACCTATTCGTATGTATATGTGCATATATATATGTGTATATATATATGTGTATATATATGTAAATATATATATATATATATATATATATATATATATATATATATATATATATATATATATATATATATATATATATATATATATATATATATATATATATATATATATATATATATTTATATATATATATATATATATATATGAAACCGTTGAAGAATCCCTTCGAAACTCTTGTGTACCTTTTGAATATGTATTTCGCAAATATTTTCTTGCAATCATTAATATATTAGAGAAAGTAAGATATTTCGAGAAATCCCAATATATAAATGCATATTGACATTCAGAAATAGCTCTTCGACCTACTTTTATACAATTTCATTTTCATTATCGACACTGGGATCTCATTCTATATTTTCCGTATATTAGTTTTTTAAAGGCAGTCCGGAAGCTTGGATTAAATATGGTATATATTATTGGATTCAAAAGGCTGTTTAAGTAACCAAGCCACAAAAAGAGACTCATCAGAACAGGGGGAAAATAACAATATTCTTTACAAAACGGTCCGATCAAGGCAACCATGAAGAAAGGCAACCAGCACGCCATAAAGCCACCAGTTATAATGGCAATCACTCTGGCTGCCTTCCTTTCTCGCTTCATCTCAATTTTTTCTTTCTTTACCCGTTCTCGTTCACGTTGACGTAATCTTTTAACGTGACCATTAGCTGACTGTCTTTGATTCTTTGAAGAAATTAAATTCCTACATCCACCACTGGCTTTTGGTCCCGACGGAACTGACAATTGATTAACTGATGTTTCAGCTAATTTCGTTCGTCCAGTTGGAGCAGTTAGTGTTAATGTGGACGATGCGGGTGTGGCTGTAGTTGTTGCTGTTGTCGGGCTTGTTTGTATTGCAGATTCCCGTTCATCAGTCAATTCCATAACGCTATTCACCCGCGTTAGTTCATTCATGTTCATACAAGATCCATTGTAGGCACTATATCTTTCATGACTAATGTCACTTCCAGAGGAGTTCGGTGAGAGATTTTGACCCTCTGTCATTGTCACTGTAATGGCTGAAACAGGTACAGGTCGTCGGTAGCCGTAAAAACCTTTCTTTCGAATCCGTGTCCGGGCAGCGACATATATTTTGATATTTAGAACTAGCATTAATATCAAAGGAAAATAAAATGCGCCCAAAGTTGAGAATATTGTGTAACCTAGGTCTTGACTGATCAAGCAACGTTTTGTGATATCAGGATCGTTGTCATCTTTCCAGCCAAATAATGGAGGTATCGATATTGAGACGGAAACCACCCACACAGCAACAACCATACAGCCTATTAGTTTGGCACATCTCCGTCTGATATAATCGATATTTGATACAGCCCAATAACGATCAAATGCTATTGCAACTAAGTGCAAAATAGAAGCAGTGCAACATAAAACATCGAAACTAATCCACATATCGCAGATTGCACCTCCAAAGTTCCAATCCGGAGTTACTTCGTGGACAACACTTATGGGCATGACCAGTATAGCTACCATCAAGTCCGTCACAGCGAGAGACATTATCAGATAATTAGAAACACCACGTAGGCTTTTTTCCAAAAGGATTGCGGCAATGACAAACACATTCCCAGCAATTGTAACCATGATTATAATTGAAAGAACAACACAGATGATAATTTTGATAGGAAGTGAATAGATTTCCTCACTTGGAGTAAATAAAGGATCGACACTGATTGAAATGTAACCGGTTGATATTCCATTCTCCGTTGTAACATTACCCAAAATTTCGAAATAGTCAGTAACATTCTCCATCTTTTTTCATGGTATGTTCATATACATAGCAGAGTATCCAATATCGCTTTAAATTTCCGGAAACAATTCTTTACAAGTGATATTCCTTCCATTCAGATTTCAAAAAACTCATTCGATGTTCATTAAAAGAAGTCCTTTGTCAAGTCCGCTCAATCTAATGGATATTACGAAATAGTGTGGATATGTTCTAATTAAGGTCGCTGTAGCATTACCTGCAAAAAATAAAGAAATGAATATTAGTTAAATCATGGTATTGTTAAAATACAACAGCGTTACCTATTTAAGAACAGATTACAATTCCAAAATCAATTATTGATGTACTTATATTATCTATTATGATAGCATTAGTTCGTCATTGTAAAACTATACAAGATTGAAAGGATATTTTCAGATGCGCATAATTTTTGCTTTACTTGCTTCAGTCATTGGACTTCGGCCAGTATGGGGCAACTCAAGTACTAACATTTTTTAAGCTTGATACTCATTGTATAGGTATCTCTTTGCGCAGCAACGGGGGCGTAAACAAACCAACGCCGGCTGTCATGCGGTAGTGGACAAACACAAGCATAAAGACACACACACATATATACACACGCGCGCACACACACACACATACACACATAAATATAGATAAATAAGTTAGAATACCAGAATACTACTTGCTAGAAATAGGAATTAACACGCCAAATCCGCAAATTTTTCACAATTTTTATAATATTTGTTACATTCACCGTGCAATTAGTATATCTCGTAAATAGAGGATATTCTGTACAATGAAGTTAGCATGACAAAGGTTACTACTCGGTGAGTGCGATGTCTTCTAACACCTGATCAAAACCGCTCTAGGAAAATTTGACACTGTTTGAGGCAGATCCAACTGGATTCCTTGAATGTTTCCTAGCCGTGGATGAGTATTGGGTTCATCACTTTGAACCACATATAGACAACCCATGCAGTTGAAACTCGAAATAAAGCTAAGATCGTATCATCTGCAGAGAATTCGAGGGCCTCAGTTTTATTGGATGCGAAGGGCTTTGTGTTTATGTAGTATATTACAAAGGGTCACACCATACATGGAGAGTAGTTTGCTCGCTTTCTGAGACAGTTACGACAGGCTATTAAGACCAAACTCCCAGAAAAGCTGACGTAACACACACGTCCTTGATTTCAATGGCTGCTGTGCTTAATTGTGGCTTGGAATTTGTTGACTACCCTCCCTATTCTTCTGATTTGGCCTCATCTGACAAACTTTTTTCTCCAGCATGTAAAAAAAGCCACTTGGTATCGCAGTGATGATGACGTTATATATGTTGTTATTGACTATTTTGATCAACAGGATGAAAGCTTCTTCACCGATAGAATTCATGCATTGCAACGCCGATGGAAGAAATACGTGGACCGCAAGAGAGACTTGGCTGAGAAATGAACCTCTTCTGGTCACAGTCAATGAGAATTTTTTGTTAGCCTATGAACTTTTCAGCCGACGCTTGTATTTATTAACTATTTATAATGTTCGTATTAGTAGAGATACTGCTTTTTTGTTTTCATTTCCAATATTCTAGTAATATCTATTTCCAGTTATTTATATTTCGTCTAGACATATATATGTCCTATGGCAATGAAACTTCGATATATGTGTGTGTGTGTGTGTGTGTGGACTAAAATCTTTTCCTGAGGGTCATCGTTTTCAAGAATCTCTGTGACTGAGCTTCTTCTTGCAATCTCTTTTCATTGTCGGATACTCGTGTGTGCACAGTTTCTCCTAGCTTGGCATCAGACACATCAAATGCATGTTTATTCCCTTACATTTCTGTTGGTGTTACACTCATTACACAATGTCGATTTATGAAAAAAGAGCCAACAATAATTTACCTCTGGTTATGGTCTACCTTCGCTTAACATTTGCATTTTTCATTTCTCCAGATATTCCACGGTTAATTATTGTGTAGTTTCTCCTTACAAACCTTTCGGGCTATAAGCGAAAATGGTCTATCTCTGTGCTGTAAATCAGTTTTAACTTTGTGTGTACCTGCAATTTCTCAGCCAGAATTTCGATTTCATGTTGTATATGATCTCCCAAATACTTTTAATGATATATTGGGCGTATGGTTACTTTCTCAACATACCTTAAACACGCAATTCCGTAGCTCTATGTTTACCTTACTTATTAGCCTTTTCCCAATTTCTATTGTTGTTTATCTTTTCGTCTCACAGCAGTCAGTCTTTCAAATAGCAGTCTTTTATTCCGTGACCTACTTGAAGTTAGAAAACAGTTTCCATTTCCTTTACTTTTTCACTGTTTTGCAGCTAGGTTAATCATTTCCATTGTTCTGTAATAGTCATTTTGTGCTAAAATGGATGTTTTCTAGTAATATATGTCTATTCTTCTAAATCTCATCCATTCCTAGTATGAATGACAAATATAATTTGTATGGTGTATTGTAAAAACAGAAATTATTTTTCCTATCTCTCTAGTCTCGGCTAATTCCTTTTGATATTAGAATATTGTATCTTACTACTTTTAAATCAAGACAATTAAGGGTACATTACATTATTTTCTTTATTTCGGTGTATTTTAGGTATTAATTTAATTCCTGAATATCCCTCTCTAGTCTCTTCCTATTTTATATTGTATGGGTATTATAATCTGTCTAGTTACTTGATTCGTAAATATTTGTAACTACGTATTCAATTTAATTCTCTTACATTTCTTTAAATGGCATAGTCCACGGTTTCTTCTGATAGTTTCCATCGCGCTCAGGAGCTCTTTAGCGAATATTTTTGTATATTTTTTAAATATTCTATTTCTTTCATATTGATGTCGTGTACATATATAAATTGTGGTTGATTGTCCCACTATAGTAGCTTAGTCAAAGATCAAAATATGAAAACCATTATCAGTGCTTCTTTCTCCAGACCACTCAAAAAAGTCACTGATATTCATTTCCTAGTTTACGAGATTTGGTGCAGTAAAATCAGTCACAGGACGGCAGAACACAGTATTGAGAATATAACACTTAATCATTTTGTCTAGTTTCACTGGAAAATCAGAAGCTTGCGGTAATAAACAAAAAATTCTATATTTAAATTTGCAACATTTCGTGAGATGTCTCCTATAAAAACTGAATGTAAAGTCGTTGTTAAAAAGTATTTGAAATGTTAAGAGGACACAGTAAATTCCCACCTTAATTTTTACGAAACACTCTAGGGAAGCCACCAGTTGCACTTCCGATATAATACAACATATCGAATAGTTTACTACATTTAATGCAACATGCTCTAATTAAATGCGGTATATAGAATAAGTAAAATAAATTTCCATCAAATGCTGCGATATATTCGAAACAGCTACTGCACAGAACCATAATTCTTCATCAGCTTTGCATCCCGAGTAACAATTTTTTCTTCTTACATATTCATTTTGTCCAACAAAGATCACATGATAACGTATAGAAACACTAATTAGACAGTTCTAACACGTTTTTTCAAAGTCTATAATAGAATAAAGAGGTCTGGTGGCAACTGCAAGAATGAATATAACAAGTCTATAACTCGAAATACATTAACGTGATTTACTAACGGCAAATGTGCTTGAACAGCTGAGAGGATAGTAGCTTTAATGTATAATTGTTGATGCTTTGTACCTTCATGTGAGAGCACATCATTTGTAGCTTCAAATATGGCACATCTATCTATCTATCTATCTATCTATCTATCTATCTATCTATCTATCTATCTATCTATCTATCTATCTATCTATCTATCTATCTATCTATCTATATATATATATATATATATATATATATATATATATATATATATATATATATATATATATATATTTATTTATTTATTTATGTGTTTCAGCCAAGTGGCTGCGGTCATGCTGGTGCACCACCGTGATTTTCACGTTCCGCGCATGGCTCTTCTCCCCCACCTGACATGGTCCAATCAGGAGTTTTGATGGCACATCTGGTGTATAAGAGAATTTGACATAGCTGCCCTAAACTGCGTCTCATTACGAGCCATTGGTTCGTCTGGTACCGTGGAGAGGAAAGTGTCAAGTTTTGTCTTGAAGACCTCCGTATCCATGTCTTGCATGTCTCTCAAATGTTTTGGCAGGGCATTGAAGAGCTGAGGTCCTCTGAAACCGAGGCTGCTGCAGTATCTCGTTCTTATGTGAGATGCAGTGGACGGTACCTTTGGCACCATGCAGTGGCGACCCGTGCGGGCGTTCCTGTAGTACTTGATGCCAAAGGTTGGCACCAGTGCTTCCAGTATTTTCCATATGTATATTATTACATATCTCTCCCGCCTGCGCTCCAGGGAGTAGAGACCTAGTGCCTTCAGTCGCTCCCTGTAGTTCATCTGTTGGACTGTGGCGATCTTTTTTGTATAGTGCCGCTGAATTGCCTCGAGTTCTGCTGTCTGCTTAACACTGTGTGGTGACCACAACTGAGAGCAATAGTCTAGGCGGCTCAGAACAAATGTCTTCCACAGAGTCAACATGACTTTTTGATCCCTTGTACAGAATGTCCTCAGTATCCATCCTGCCAGTTGTCTGCACTTTGCTGTCAACTTGACAATGTGCATGTGAAATGATGCATCACTACACATGTTGATGCCCAGATCTCTTACTGTCTGTGGTTCTGGGATTGCAGTACCTCCAGGCCCTGTGTATGCCATTTGGGAGGTGCTTGTGGTCTTGTAGCGCAGTACTTGAAATTTTTTTGCATTGAACTGCATATTATTTTGCTCTGCCCACTCATATATTGCATTTAGGTCATTCTGCAGGCTTACAATATCATCAGGATTCTTTATTGCCTGAGATATCTTTGTGTCATCAGCATAGCTAGTGACAGTGGCTCTCCGAGTGACCGTGGGCATGTCCATAAGGGCCACTATGAACAGTAGTGGCCCCAGAACAGTTCCTTGTGGAACATCGCTCAATATATATATATATACCTTTCACCGGGGAATCTCCGGTGACCTTGTAACTATCGCTGAAAATTGGCCAAGCTAGTTGTCATCAAGTTATGCCATCACCTATTTGGTCGCATCCCCCAAAATATTTCGAAATACATTCAATCGGGATTTTAAAGCACGTCAATTTCTCTATTTTTTTTCGCTTATTTATAGCTCTACTACTAGCGCCATATTAAAATTAAATATCAAGCAAATTATATATTCTTTTTTAAATGGAAATGATATACTTAAGATTTTAGTACATACATATCGCAAGTGAAATTTTGTAATTAGACATGCAATATGTTTCAGGGAAACTAATTAAAACCAAAAGCTAGTTAATTAACATGCCGACAGTAAGAGAAAATCAATTCTTTATTACGCTACTTAAGAAAGCTAGATCTCATACATTTTTCCCCGTTCTGTTCAGTATTACTGTATGTTTATGTATTTTTTAGGAGTTCTCTTACTTATTAATATGGACATTACTTACTAACAGCTACGAAGGTGAAGTATATGAGAGACGGTGAAAAAGGATGGTACTCATGCTGGAAGTAGTGTTGCGGGTGTCGAGAGATAGATATACAAAAGCATACATGCATACATATATATGTAATCATTACGTGCATTTATCTCTAATTATGTATGTATGTATATATATATATATATATATATATTTATATACATATATATATATACATATATATATATATATATGTGTGTGTGTGTGTGTGTGTGTGTGTGTGTGTGTGTGTGTGTGTGTGTGTGTGAATACATACATAATTAAATACATACGTACATACATAGATGCCTGCACATATACATAAATACAAAAATGCCCTGTTGTGTTGAAATTTCAATGAAGGAACCTTGGATCTAGGTTAGAAACCGGGTCTTTCTCTTTTAGCAAGAAATCTTGAAATAAAACCGAACAATGACATACATACGTACCTATATACATACATACATATATACATACATACATACTTATACATATACATAGAGTACTTTTTTTTTCGCATTTTGATAATATCATTTTAAATCGATGTGACACATTTATGAAAATCATGCATCTCAGCCATTGACAGAGAGTTCTGAAGGAGACAAGTATTTGAAAGTCTTCATATACTCAAGTATAAATTGACTGCTACACGTATATGTATTAAGATGATTATAGGAATCTTATTTCAAGCTGAATGAGGGCTATTAACCTTAATATTTTGTTTCTTTGACAGATATCTATAAATTGATAAGTAAACAGCCAAACTTAAAACGGAAATGCCATTTAAGATTTATAAAATAATATAATGGAAAGAGGACATCATTTACACTTCAACGTCACACAACACTCAAGAATAGAATTGAATGCCTATACACAAAATGGCTACGTGGAGAAGAGAAAGTACAATTATCTTATATACTCTGTCCGAAACAACTGCAACTGTTTTATTAGGTTTCTTGCAACGACATTGTTATCGATATATCTCATTTTCAATCACGAATGAAAATTCAACAAAATATTATTCTTCTTTTTCTTTTTCTGTTTTGGTTTTTTATTCAGGAAAATGTAGTTTTAGGAAAACAGTCAGCGGCATTTTAGAACAAAGAGATTAAAGTTGTAACAGAAAAAAATTAGCTGAAATGTAGGACTGGAAGCTATCTGAATATTCGGAAGAGTTAACTGCATCATGGTGATTCGTGCTGGGTATCAAAATACTGACAACATTACGGTTACTCAATACTCTGAACACTGTAAACGCTGTAATGCATAACATGGACAGATGTAATGGAGACTACGAAATCTTGGCCAGCAAGAAGAGACCCAGCTGGCGTTCTGACAGAGATTCAACACAGAATAGGATACAGAATAATGTTCTTATGCCTATGGCAATTCATAAGTTATTACATAAATTAAGTAAGGTTCCTCACAAATTCTGGCTTTATTTTACAATGAAGCATTATACAATTTATGATGACGTGTCATGTATTAATTGTCCGTTTATGAATTTATGTGCCGATTTTCACTATAAGGACAATGCCAATATTTATTAAAATTTTATAGAAGATGGCGCCATCTTTCAGGGAAGATTCATTTTTACTGGGGCAAGATGAAGCCTTATAATTAAAAGCGAGTAATATTTTGCAACTTAGATGAGAAATGAGAGAGTGATCACTTCGTGAATTTCAATATATACGTATATTGAAATTATTAAAATATGCTTCTGTTTTAATAAGAATTGCAGCGACTAGTAGATACGTTTGAAGACCAAACACTATTAAATGAGTGAGATAATGATGAGATCAAAATATGCTATAAATAAATTATCACTAAATCATTAAGAGTACAAAAATACAATTTATTTTTTTAAAAGAGGTATTAAAATCAGATATTAACAAATGAACTTCCTTCTAAATGATTTGATAAGTTCGGTTTGATAGAAATTGGCAATTATATTTCCGTTGTTCGTGTAGGATTCACTGAAGGTTATTCTATTTTCTACCAAGAATAACTATATTCCATTAGTATAATGAATATGAAATGTCATTCTCTTTAATGTGCTGAACGTAAACGAAGATAACTAAACATCAAGGGTGCGAACGTATTCATTTTGAATGGACTGAGAAACACATAGATTCTTCGGCATTCCGTAACATAAATAACATAATTAGATGAAGTATGGTGAAGGTCAGTCCTACTGTCTACCAAAAGAGTTTTGATGCATAGATTGACTTAATTTTTGGAGTTGAAATTTTAAAAAAGATCTGCAAATTATATTTTTATTTACGATAGTAGAATTTCCATGAACTATAGGAGTGAGACTTCGAATTTCCCACTTGCAGGACTACATCGGAATGTTGAAACTAAAAGTACGATCGCTGGTAACCTTTTTCCTATACTCAAACAAGAAACTATCGAATGATCTTTCAGGTTAATATTAGATTTTTATATACAGATTGACTTACACACACAAAATCACACGCTCACGCACACATACACATATATATAAACACAGACTCATGCACAAACACACACACACCCACATCCACACATTTACACAAATATTTACATATATGTATATATGTAATATATACGTAGTATATATATATATATATATATATATATATATATATATATATATATATATATATATATATATACTACATATATATTACATATATACATATATGTAAATATTTGTGTAAATGTGTGGATGTGGGTGTGTGTGTGTTTGTGCATGAGTTTGTGTTTATATATATGTGTATGTGTGCGTGAGCGTGTGATTTTGTGTGTGTAAGTCAATCTGTATATAAAAATCTAATATTAACCTGAAAGATCATTCGATAGTTTCTTGTTTGAGTATAGAAGATGGCACCATCTTTCAGTTACAACTTTAATCTCTTTGTTCTAAAATGCCGCTGACTGTTTTCCTAAAACTACATTTTCCTGAATAAAAAACAAAAAGAGAAAAAGAAAAAGAAGAATAATATTTTGTTGAATTTTCATTCGTGATTGAAAATGAGATATATCGATAACAGTGTCGTTGCAAGAAACAGTCTTTTATTTATTTACTCTTTTGTTTCAGTCATTTGACTGTGGCCATGCTGGAGCACCGCCTTTTAGTTGAGCAAATCGACCCCAGGACTTAATCTTTGTAAGCCTAGTGCTTATTCCATCGATCCCTTGTGCCGAACCCCTAAGTTTGGTGGACGTAAACACACCAGCAACGGTTGTCAAACGGTGCTGCGGGGACAAACGTAGACACATAAACATATACATATATATATATATATTGGGTTGGCAACTCAGTTCCCACAGTTTTTCTTTAAATTTTGGAATTTATTGCGTTTTTAAACTTTGGAATCTTTTTTTTTTTTCTAGAATTCTATTTTTGAATCATTTTGGAATCTATTTTTTTTTTCTAGTTAATTTTAGTTGATTTTTCTTTATTTTTCAGATCATTAAAATGGAATGTTAAGTTAAGAAAAACGCGCATTTTCGACACCACTTGTCGAAGCAGGAAAACTGATTGGTAAGCAAAGTACTTGCCACACAGTCACTCCTGTGCCTATATATATATATATATATATATATATATATGTATATATATATATATATATATATATATATATATATATATATATATATATATATATATATATATATATATATATATATATATATATATATATATATATATATACATACATATACATGTGTGTGTGTGTGTATGTACGTGTGTGTGTGTAATTACCATTGCTCTTCGAGGAAGTATAAAATGGGTGACATAAAATAGATGCTTCGACCTGTTGAACTTTTACGATGTACATTCAAACCTCGCTAGGTTCATGTGAGCGCTTACATTATCCCACTGAGAGACAAAACTCTTCATCATGTAAGGCTATGACCAATGTAAATAACACATGAAATATGTATACAAGTTCTGTCATTCGTTTATTTATATATATATATATATATATATATATATGTGTGTGTGTGTGTGTGTGTGTGTATGTGTGTGTGTGTGTGTGTGTGTGTGCACGATCAAATTGCCAAAACAGCTTTTACATTATTAGTATAAGGTTCACCGTTACGTTGTTCTAGATAACTGTAATATATATTTATGACTCTACAGTTTATACATTAAAATTGCATTATTGTATTCCTTCAGATCTTTGTGCAGTAAATATATCTTTCTCTAGACAGTTTATTTCTAAATAACAATCGGCTGGTCGAAAAACATGTTTTCTGTGACGCACCAAAAGATTGATTTGTGGAATTGATTATAAACATATGAAAGCTGAAAACAGAAGGCGTAATCCATTTCTTTTAATCATGGATCAGATTAGTTACTAAGTCTATAAACATAGCATATTTCATAAGAATTTGTCTTTAATTCAATTTCATAATCTAACAAGATAGCAAAACATAACATTTTACAAGTATAAATAATATTGCTAATGGCACTATGATATCATGCAATATAATTTAAACATACCAGTGAGTAGGTATATGCAGTTATATGTAAGTATAGAGTACAGAGTAACCCATCAGATTAACGCAGTTTATTTTTAATCATTACTGAACATAAACACAATAATGAAAATATGTATGTACGCAAGTATGTATGTGTGTGTATATATATATATATAACTTAAAACCATATAATTAATTGCACAAACAGTTGAGAAACAGAGGACACAGATGGTCGCCAAAAGAGGAGAGAAGGAAGGTCCGGAGAGGGAAAATATTCCAGAAAAATATGTGTGTAGTTACATAGCTGAAGTGACCGGAAATGTTGTATACATGTGGGGAAAGGAGGTTTATTTTCACGTCAGGAAGAGTATAAGGAAAAATGGCTATAAAATCACAAAATTTGTCCAATAATACTATTCGCAATCGGAAACACTACTTTCACACCTATTGATCAATACTTGGAGTTTAATAACCTAATAACATAATCCTCAATACCCAATTTACAATGGAATACAACTACAAAAATAGCTTCCCTGCTTTAGAATATCTTTATCATCAAAAGATTTACAACAATTGAAACCGGTATCTACTTTCAACCTACCGACTCAAATAATATCTAAATACTATAGAACACAAATAGAATGCTAGAAATCAGTTTATTCTACTAAACTAAAAACAGCAAAAACAGCGACTAGGAAAATGAATCGAAACGCTGAATTCAAACTATTGTACAATGACACGTTACACATTTCTTAACACTATTTGCTGTCATCAGTTTGTGATTAGCCAATCAGATTTTATTTCCAATTAAAACCGTGCCCTTTCTTTCCCACAGGAAAAAGAAATGAAACTCTGCTGACATAAGTAAACAAGAGAAATTTTAAGGGAATCAGCCAACCGGAACGCTGGAATGCAGTATGGCAAAAACTAGTCACCAAGGCATTTGATATACAAGTGACGTATGCAGTAAATCAACCAACCAGAGAACTGGACCACTATTGGGGAAAATTTGATCAAAATAGTTGATACGTGAACAAAACATCTGAAACGCAAACGGCCATATTCTAGCAGTCAGATAACGAGAAAGCTAGCCCACGAAAATGAGTAACGTCACTAATTGCTTAAACAATCAGGACTTGAATCTATATCAAAAATTGATATATAAAAAAGCAATTTCAGTTTAAAACACTTCAAGTTTTCACCAGCAAAATCAAAGACTAAGAATTATATTTCAACAGATATAAAAACACCTGTTTTTTTGTTGTTTTTTTTTTTTACTTTTCAGAACTTCTTTGTAACTGCTGGTCAAATGGTCAAATTATTGGGGGAAAATCTAATGGACTCTCAATCAGATATTCTCGTTACGAAATTCATCAAATTTTCTTGTACTTTTAATTCCGCTTACTGTTTTGTTTCATTTTTACCATTGATAAACAAAAGTAGTTGTTTAAACTGGCATAGAACATTCATAAATGTGTCCCACGCACACATACACACACACACTATAAATATATATATATATATATATATATATATATATATATATCCGCAAGCACACCATAAATGTGTGCAGGTATTTTTATATGTATGCTGATGTATACTTGTGTAATTGTATATACATATATATGTTTGTATATAGATATAGATGTGCAAGTATGAATATGCGTGTGTGCATGTCTGTGTATGTATGTATTATCAGCTAAAAACATAGTGAATGCACAAACAACAAGGAAACATATACGGATGGTCACTAACTCTTCATCCGTTATCAGCCAGAAGGTCAACCGCATGTTTGCACCTAACCGATAATATGGCACCCCTTACCGGTGTTACCGACGGAAAACGCCACCAGAAATTGGCTACCCAAACCAAAATACAAGACAGAAAGCGAACAGAGACATGAATGCGAAAGTTAACACACAAATGTGGAATAAATGTAAACCAAAACGGAGCCAATTAGTGGATGTTAGGGTTATAGAGATGAAGACAAGCAGAACTTTCAACATACTAATGAACTAATATAAATAAACGAACAAAATAAGGCCTTAGGACCAAACAGAACACGAAAATAATCCATATTTTCGTTCGACGTCTCTCCCTTCTTTCTCTTCCTCTCTCACTTTTAACACACACTTTCTCTGTTTATCTATCTGTCCTTTCTCTCTCTTCTTCTCCTCCTCCCCTTCCTTCTATGCTGCTATGTGTCACGTTCTGTGTCTTCCCTTTCTCTCCCCCCCTTTCTCCCCTTCCTTTTGCACTGCAATCTGTTAGCTCTTTTGACTTCCCTCTCTGCTCTCTCTACCAGTCTTCTCCCTACTTTTAGTGTTTCGGTTTTTAAGTTATAAAACTGTAGTTTAGCTTGATTTTTTCCATCGTTATAATGTAGTTCACAGATCAAATGTTCTCAACGTATCAAGCATATGAACAGCACCTGGTATCAGGTAAGTCCAAGTAATGATTTTGTACGCATAGATAAGGAGAGAATATCAAATGAGATATTTCCACATAATTTCATACACTGCTTGTTTGTATTATAGATAAAAGGATAGCCAAGAATTGGCTGATTGTTATAAACTCCGTCAAATTTTCTGACAATATGTGTTTCAGCATTTTATCATCTGAATTCTAATCATGCAAAAGAAAAATTTTCCTATTTTCTTCTAGGTCAATTTAGTCGACAAAATACCTTTTCTACACGTTTAACATTGAATATTTGCCAGAAATTTTAATGGCACTGGATTTGACTAAATCGTTAGAGGTTCAGACCAAGTGGCCTTTTCTTTTTAGGTATTCGTTCTGGCTTTTTACCTATTGCTTCAAATCCAACCGATGCGTATTCGATTTAAACAAATCCAGTACTGCACTTTCTTTACTAAATCAAAGCTGATTATATGGACATTGGTAGGCAAACACACAGTGTAATAACATTATCACACGTACCATATCTAACCTCTCGTTTCTTCAATATTATTCAGCTACCGACCTTTCAATGTTATTAGCATTTATTCATTACGAATTTCTCTAGTAACATTACTCGCAAAGATATCACCTAAGATAAGTGAATAATAATTGAATCACCAAGTTAACATGACGGAGTGAATGATGGAGAAGTATTGGTTAACCATTCATAGCTATTCAAATTCAAGGACTCGAAGGAAATATTTGGGAGCTAATTTAAGGTGATTCATTGTGTCATTTCTAGCGAAAACTCTATCTAACGATTACTGAGTCTCTAGTAGTACGGATTCCAGATTCAGAGTAGTGTTAATTGCACTGCGATAGAGTGGATAGATCTATTTTTGTAATAAAATTAGTTCCATAATTATTATTATTTATTATTATTATTATTAATATTATTATTATTATTGTTATTATTATTATTATTATTATTATTATTATTATTATTATCATTATTATTATTATTATTATTATTATTATTGGCATCGTGTTAAGTATCCGACAGAATTATTACTTAATTTGTCAAAATCCTTTCCAGATATATTTTTATCAGTGGGAACAATTACAGCCTGCGCCAGTCGTTGAAATTAAAAATATCACTACCTTCTGGTATTTTCCAGTCAATACTGAGAGAATGGTCCAGGTTACTCGACCAGGCATAATTATTAAAGACAGGAAAGAAAATACTTGCAGACTAATAGAGGTAAGTATTCCCACTGTTAAAATATACCTGTAAAGGAATTTGACAAATTAAGTAAATATAAGGACCTGAAATACAAAAGATGTGGTATCTTAAAGTGAGAACTTCCTGTTATTGTACGTGCCTTAGGTACGAAAAAAAGGGATGTCAGAAACATCTAGATAAGAACCAAGTCTCAGAGAAATCCAAAAGATTGTGCTGACAATTACTACCCACATACTTAGGAAAACCATATCCATTTAAATGTCTGTGTTTTATTACATAAAGATATTTCGCTACTGCCCCTACCACTTCCCCTCCCCAAACCTTCAGTCATACTGTAACATCTCTTATCCTTCACTCACCATTCGACGCTGGGTGTGTCTCGGCAAGTAATTGTAACAAACATGCAAATTAAAAGTAAAATAGTAGTAGTAGTAGTAGTAGTAGTAGTAGTAGTAGTAGTAGCAGCAGCAGCAGTTGTAGTAGTAGTAGTAGTAGTAGTAGTAGTAGTAGTAGTAGTAGTAGTAGTAGTAGTAGTAGTAGTATCATCATTATTATATTCTGCATAAACTTAAGAAACGGTGACGACTGCAAATTCTGTATATAATAATTAGAAGCGTAAACGTATGAGTGTTCGCTGCATATTGGCTATATGTACTCGTATACGACTTCCTACACAACAGTTTATATGCCCCAATGCTAGACTATTTTCTGTAGCCAATATACAGCGAACGTTCATAAGCTGACGCTTATAATTATTATTTACAGAATATGTATTTATATATCCTCTAAAGTATGTCGGTAATTTTTGAAGGGAGTTGTGCCTTAAAAATTTAGAATTGTATTTTATAGGTAGAGTACGAACATAGCGCGAATGATCGATTTGCCATTTTTCTATAAAAATCACAATCAACGAGACGTGATTTGGGATTTGAAAATGTAGTAAACAGTATTAATAAACGCTTTTAAATATTTCCTCCGCACGCACAACAATCCTTTACATAATTTCTGGAACATGGAACATATAATCATTTGATGTCATATTCCTCACGTAATGCATGTCATTTTCATAAGATTTCTGGCGTTTCGGCCCATAGCTTAAATTAGTTCTGATAAAATACTAAAGAAACAAACGCTGTAATTAGCACTGCAAGCTTGTTAATGATATAGTTGCTACCTTCAGATGAGATTTAATACGGTACTTGGATTATCGGCCATATATTTTTCACACTCAATTCTTTTTGTGTTTGTATTCCTATCAACATGGATGCTTCTGTAAAAAGTAGAAGTGAAATCCCTATTGAAAGGTGCTCCGAATGACATCAGCGACTTGATATTCTATTGCCGTTTTATTATTATCATTATTATTTTTTTGCATAATTCCTACTCAATGCATATTCAAGGTATTTGCTAAGCTGCTGCAAATTACCAAGGTTCTTGACAAAATGGAGATTATTCATAGATTGTTATTTATATCATGCATGAAGCAAGAATGGTGAATAATGCATATGCTTCGTACTGTACAGTAAGTCGTATGTGTGTACATATACATATAAAGTGACATGCAACAACAATTAAAATATAAGGAATAATTCAACCTGAGATATCATATATGTGTGTGTTTGAGTGTGTGTGATATATATCACAATATCTCTGTATCTATCAAGCCATCAAATGTTATACACCGCTGGACATAATGCGCTTCCAATTTCGTCATGTTCGCTTCATTCTTTTCCATCTTGACCCTAATTGCTTGACCAAATCGCCTTCCCCACCTCGTGGAAGACTTCTAAATGGCGCCTTCCGATCACTTGGATACTACGCGTTGACTACTCGGATCCCATTGTTTTATGTGAACCTTGCTACATACCCGACTCAGCGGAACGTGTTCTTTCGGAACTTGTTCTTACTCTACGTTCACATCGTTCACTCCGCTCCGATCTCGAACTCACTCATTTCGAATGTTCTCTCTTAATCATATTTCTTGCATAGATCTTTCTATTGCTCTTTGTGTCGAAGACAATTGACGTTCTCTTCTCTTTGTATAGCCCACATCTCATTTCCGTATAAGAGCGCTGCTAAGACGGTGCTACTGAAGTGTCTAGCATCTATGGTATCGCCTAGCTTTGTTTGGACTACAAGTCTTAATGAGTTAAATACTTTCCCTCCTGTCCCAATTCAGTTTGAGATTTCAACACTTATATCTCAGTGGAGGCACGTGGCTTAGTGGTTAAGTTGCTAGACTCATGATCGTAAGATTCTGGTTTCGATTCCTCGACCGTGCGACGTGTTGTATACTTCAGGAACACACTAAATCACGTTGCTCTAGTACGCTCAGCTGACAAAAATGCGTAATTCTGCGACGCACAGGCCTCCCATCTAGGTGGGAAGTATATAGGACATGAAACCGGGAAACCGGCCCTCATGAGTCCATATAACTCGAGAAAGTAACTTTACCTTTATATATTTATATCTCGGCCTACATTCACTGTATTCGGTTAGACAGTGCACACGCACACACACACACACGTGCACACACACAACACACACACCACACCCTACACACATGCATACATACATACATATATATATATATATATATATATATATATATATAGAGAGAGAGAGAGAGAGAGACAGAGACAGAGACACAGAGAAACACAGAGAGAGAGAGAGAGAGAGAGAGAGAGAGAGAGAGAGGATATACTTTTCGTAATGAGATAAAAACACAAGGCTGTGTATAATATAGAACATTTATAAATCGAATGTAAGACATTCTATTTATAAATGTTCTATATTATACACAGTCTTGGGTTTTTTTTTTATCTCATTATAAAAAGTATATCCTATATTCACACGCTGATATATGACCTACGTTGGACCCCTTATTCACATAACCTCCGAATCTGGAGCTTAACCGTGGTCTATCTATAGCACGTACTCAGCATTACCTGAAACATCTGGGTCTAATTGACACCACTGTCGCTCATAACATATATACATATATATATATATATATATGTTAATTCTCTAAATGAAGTATTAACAGTAACTGCACGATAAAGTGTAGTATATTGCCACTTAAGTGTGGCTGACCCCTAGGGGTGGATGTTACTGTTGCTTTTAGCCCCAGGAGGACATCTCCTCCAGCTGGCTTATCGACACACGACTTTGTCCTGTTTGCCAAGGGAAGTTATCCCTCTCACCTCGGTCAGCAGCACGAACGTATCCGGATTTCAGGGTTATTTCCCTTCGTCGGCGTTCGACAGCTGATGACCTTGGTGAGAGAGACAAAAACCTGGCAAACCTTATATCTTCTTTTCCAGTGAAATTCTTCACTGATATTGAAAAGCTGAAAACAAGCTGACCGAGGTGAGAGGGATAACTTCCCTTGGCAAACAGGACACAGTCGTGTGTCGATAAGCCAGCTGGAGGAGATGTCCTCCTGGGGCTAAAAGCAACAGTAACATCCACCCCTAGGGGTCAGCCACACTTAAGTGGCAATATACTACACTTTATCGTGCAGTTACTGTTAATACTTCATTTAGAGAATTAACATTGCTTGTTTTCACCTTTTCAATATCAGTGAAGAATTTCACTGGAAAAGAAGATATAAGGTTTGCCAGGTTTTTGTCTCTCTTACCAAGGTCATCAGCTGACGAACGCCGACGAAGGGAAATAACCCTGAAATCCGGATACGTTCGTGCTGCTGACCGAGGTGAGAGGGATAACTTCCCTTGGCAAACAGGACACAGTCGTGTGTCGATAAGCCAGCTGGAGGAGATGTCCTCCTGGGGCTAAAAGCAACAGTAACATCCACCCCTAGGGGTCAGCCACACTTAAGTGGCAATATACTACACTATATATATATATATATATATATATATATATATATATATATATATATATATATATATATATATATATATATATATATATATATATATATATATATACTACAAAACAAAAACAGAATCAACTGAAGACAAGATCTGCTGTCATCTTGCGTTCATTGCATCATATATTCTGGTTAAGAACTCTCTGCTACTTTTTCTTTAATAATTGCCATCCGAACTTCATTAGATGAATTGCATCTAGCATATGAATGAGATATTTGTGTTTGGAATTTCTTGCTTACATTCGTCTTTTCCAAAGATAACTTGGTAATTGATTAATAGGTTTATAGATCTCTTTTTGTATACATGTGCTCACGAATGTTTGAGTTTCTTCTTTGGCAATCATGTGTTATTTCTTTTTCATTCCCTTCCGCTTTGCACTGTTATGTATTATATTGGCCACGAAGAATCTGTTCTTGATAGCCGTATAAACGTAGGATGAAATTCTGTAATCCTATGTTCATCCTCAATATAGGATTCTTAGTGTTGTTGCACCATCCACTCAGTAATCTTTTATCCGAATCTCTCTTTCATATTTGTCGGCTTCGTTCTCGTTTTTTTGTTTTTCCTGGAGATAGCTACATTATTTTCCCTTTGTCCTTTACGATATATCTGAGAAGAGCGGCATAATAATACGTTATAATTACATTTTGGATGTGGAAAGGCCGAGGTAATTTCTAGTTTTAATAAATATAAACATTTGTAAGGACTTCTTCGAGTGGTTGTTGAGAAGTATTTTTCTTACTGTCTAGTCACTCTAATTCACTTACAATTCTTTTTTATATAAGTATAACTTCAACTATGACAATATATTTGTTAATACCTATTACCTTATTTTTGGCATTTAACTCTGTTTCCTCTTTTATTCTGTATTATGACTCTTCAATATTTATTGTACTTCTGTGTGCTTTATATCTCCTTCATTTATTCTTCGTTCATTCTTAAGAAATAGTAAATCTGTGTTTGCAATACTTATCTGTGCTTCTCAGTGTAAAAAAATATTATTGACATTTTATTGAACTCACTTGTTTGCAAAGATGTGTAGGCACATATTCTAAACTAAATTTTTATCAATTTGTCTGGTGTATCCGAATGTTGTATATCACAGTGTTTCAAGCTGTACATCATCATCAGCGTAAAACTCGATGTTATCGGTATACTAGTGTACATCTATAGCTCCATATCCCTGACCTTTTAAGGATGTTAAACGAAGAATCCATGTTTCCAAAGGTGAATTATCCAAACACCAAAGAATTCCTCTCAGCACACGGCTATGATGCTTCCCCACTACTTCTGTTCATGATCAGAGATGCACATATCGTCAGCCACTAAGGGACATGCTCAACTGGATATGGTCAAGCAACTAACCAGTAAATCTGTGATATTGAGCAGAAAATTTGCTGTAGCCCATCTTTTATACCAAGACAAAATAATGTACATGATAACACTTCCAATCAGTTAAGATCAGAAGCCATGGCAGCCACTGCCTAGTACTGCATCAGGGCATTTGTTATTATTTTTGTTATTATTATTAACATTCACTTCATCATCATCATCATCATCATCATCATCATCATCATCATCATCATCATCACCATCACCATCATCATCATCATCATCATCATCATCATCATCATCATCATCACCATCATTATAATCATTATCATCGCCGTGTTCAACATCGCTGTTATTAATGAGTGAGAGAGTAGCACATATCCTTGCAGGTGTGGTCCAGATAGAATCTTCTTGAAGTCCAGGAGCCCATCCCGCTCAAAAGGTCCCTGAATAAGCGTTGTCTAAGGATGTTTGACGAACCAAGCACTTTTCCAGGGGTGAATTATTGAAACACCCGAAATTCCTCTAGACACATGGCTAAGATGCTACCCCACTACTTCTCATGATCAGAGATGCACGACTGGACATGCTCAACTGGTTAAGGTCAAACACCTGACAAGCATATTTGTAGTATTGAGCAAAATAGTTTTTTCGAAAAGCCTATCTTTTACAAAAAGCAAGACAAAACAAATATGCACCAAGATAAAACAAATATAAATGAAAACGCTTCCAGTCAGTTTAGACAAGAAGCCATGAGAGCCAGTGCATGCTATTGTTTCATGGCCTTTATTATTATTATCAGCCTTTCTGGCTACTGGCAAACGTTCCCTTTAGACCTTGTTTATTTGGATATTATGAATCGTTTAAACGTACCAAATTATTGTTTCCTATTTGCCCATGTGGTGCAAAAGCATGCTTTTCTATCACTACTGTTATGACTTGTTCACTCGTATCTTAGTATTTTGTCAAGACTGAAATAACGTCTTTACACTCCCTTGATAAACAACAAAGAGACATTTTCACAGACAACACAATATTTTAAATGAAAATATGAACATTTATAGCAAATATTGATTTATATGACTTTCTGACACACACTAAATTTTATTTGACGTTTTCCGCTATAACTATAACGACGGTAACATAGCATCATGCAGATATTTGAAGAACGTTTTGAAAGTATCATGTAAATTATGGAGATTCTTGGCTAAACCATGTCCCTCATAAAAATGCAATTTAGAAAACTCACATTTCAAAAACCCAAGACTCTCACCCAAAACAGAAAGTGGCGAGATTAAGCCTCACAAAAGCAGTGGAGTCTTCGTATATGTCCTTCAAAGTTTAATTGAAGCGACTCCCAGTAGTTTGTCCATTGAAACTCAAGTTTAAAAATATGCTGACGACCAAGTTAAAATGATTGAACGATGAACTCCAGAAATAAGAAATGGAAACAAAGAAAATCTTGTCATCTATAGGCACGAAATTTAGCGGTGAGGGCATAGGCCATTGCCTCGAGCAGTTCCAAACTGGTAATATTTTATCGACCTCGAAAGGAATAAAGCAAAAGTTCATTTCCTCGCAATTTGAAGTCAGAACGTTCAACACGGGGGAAAAGCCGCTGAACATTGGGTCCAGTGTACTAACCATTCTGCTAGCTTGCCGCTTTACAGCACAAGAAAAGATTTTAACAAAACGATTGTGATAAACTTCTGGCGAATGGGAAATAGTTCCTTTCTAGGGGGCGGAATGTGCATCTCGGAGTAGATAAAGCTATAGAGAAGTGTGTGCAACTAATATTCGGAAAAATGGTTGAGGTCTGATCGTGGAACATTTCATTTTTACAGGTGATGTGGTTTCGTGTCTTACAGGCAGACGTCTAATTTAAATATTCAAATGTATTTTTTTCTTCTTTTCAATTGGAATTTGCACGGTATTATCTTTACCTTTACTCCCAGAGTCACAATCTCCACCCCAAAAAAAACAAAGAATTTTAGTGCATGAATTTATTATACCAAAAATTCACACATACGCACAAATTTAAATATATATGCATGTGTTTATATGTTTGCATATGTATATATGTATACATTTATGAGTGTGTATAATCATATATATGTCCTAAAATATGTACATATATATGGCTTAATGTATGTGTGTATGTATATGTGTGTATGTGTGTATAACAAAGTAGACATCGAAATAGGTAAATTGGTCCTTGGGTTTTCACATAGTATACACGACTCAACAGTTTGCATGGTGTTTAGAAATTTTAACAGCAACATGCAAATTACTTGATATCAATCGAATGGTTTCGAATGGATATATATATATATATATATATATATATATATATATATATATATATATATATATATGGCATAGTCTGTATATACATACCTATATGTCTGTAAATATATGTGTGTGTGAGTGCGTATGTGCATGTAGATATATACATATATGTACATATATATGTATATATGTATGTATGCATGTATGTATGTATGTATGTATGTAAGCGTGTGTGTGTGACTATGTATATGTATATATGTTTGTATGCATGTATGTATGTATGTATGTATGTGAGCGTGTGTGTGGGTGTGTGTGTGTGACTATGTATATGTGATTGGGTTTACACCAATGTGAGTATGCGTTCTGAATGAATGATACAATACGTCTGGTGACCTTAAGCTATAATCTTAGGTGTTTGAACGAATTATTATATCTAGTTAATTAATATTCGTCGTGTTACATTTGCTGCCAGGTAAGTATATTGTATACCCCATAGTACGCAAACTTTTCCAAATGCAATCTATATGGAACTGATATTACTTATGGAAAGTAAGTGCAAACATGTATTGTTCGTTGGAAAATTTGATAATAAACAATGAGCGTCAGCATAATAATTTGTTCGTTTCATTATTAGAATCATACTGCTTGTCTAGACAAATGCATTGTAATCTGGCAGAAGTAGACATATTTTAAAGGGTTTTAGTGAATGCTTGGAACATATCCGAGGAACATAATAAATAAAGGAAGTTGAAATAGTCATTCCTGTATAAGAATTGAGATATGAAATTATAAATCCACAGCTTTGCGCGAGAAGTTAGATGCACAACGTCAATGTATTCGTGGCTCAATGAGTGAGTTAAGAGTAAAGGTTATGGAGAATGTGGGTAATTACAAATATTCAATAATGAAATATACGTTGGTGCAAAGGGTAGCAAGCTTGTCGCGAAAACAGAGATGTGGATTCCAGTCTCACGAGTACAGGAAACCTACTTCTCTTTGTTGAGTGCCTTTATGCTGCATTATTAGACCATTTTCTTTAGTTATTGAACGATGATCGGTTATAAGCTTTAAGCTTATAAGTTACTATTATTACTATTATTATTATTTACAGAAATGAAATATATATTCTCAATAATCTTACTAGATGCATCATCACAAATATACGAGACGTTTGTCATACCGGCCATGACGAAGGGAAATAGCCCTGAAACTCGTGTCACCTTTATATATTAATATTTATATATTTATATATTTGATCCTTTATATTGAACACTCAATATTTCATCTACATTCAATACTTTCTTTCATGGTGCCATCCATTTTTATTTTATTTTATTTTATATTATATATTGTATATTATATTATATATTGTATATTCCATATTCTATACCCCACATTGGTTCTGCAGGAATTTAAATAAAACATAAAAAACAGACAGTGTTGGAGCTCTTTTAAACAAAATAATATATATATATATATATATATATATATATATATACATACATATGAATGCATTCACACACAGGTGACATATAAATGTATATATATATATATATATATATATATATATATATATATATATATATATATATACACATATATTGTGTGTGGGGAGGGGTATCTGACCTGTGTCTGTGATTGACTATTACCGTTCTACTGCGTGTGACAAGACGGGGTCTTTTGATTCTACCAAGAATGGATGATAAGAAATATTCACTAGGTAGAAACTGAATCACGGGATTCAATGATTTGAAAATAGTTTATCGCCTTTATTCTGTAAGCTTTCGCATATTTCACGTGAAAACGTTCACTCTTGCGTAGAGCCATACATAGCTATTACTCATACTCAGAAACATACGTACCTATGTGTGTATAGGTATATGTATATATATATATATATATATATATATATATATATATATATATATATATATATATATATATATATATATATATATATATATATATATATATATATATATATATATATATATATATATATATATATATATATATATATATATATATATATATATATATATATATATATATATATATATATATATATATATATATATATATATATATATAGTTTTAGGGAAAATAACCAAGTTTCAAGAACTCATCGATGAAAATCCACTATCACATATAGAAAAATTAATATTTAAAAGCACAATAAATGAGTATAATATAAAGTAAACCAAATATCATAAGATAAATATAATAAAAAGATTACACGTGTTTCATAACTAATTTTCAAATAGAAAAGAAATTTAAATCGATTTGAAATTATCGAAAATACATTCTATTCAAAAATATAACTACTCGTCAGATCGTAAGTAGAACAATAATTAGATATATATATCTCTCAACCAACAATAAGTACCAAATGAATTAATATGAAATACTTATTATATAAAGATAGAAAAATTATTAAAAATATCATAATATCAAAATAATAACCATTCAATAATCATCCCTTCATCCTTTATAATAACAAGTATATTATATACAAAAAACATCTTACATAAATTATCATTGTTTTAAATACAATTTGAACGAAGTTTAAGTTTAAAATAATAATGAAGATAAAATTAGTACATATTCAACCGGTGTAATAGTTAAAGCTATACTATTTAAAGCTAAAGACGTTTATTTAATTATAATTAAAAATCAATTGAATAATAGAAAAATACAAGATTATTTATTTCTACAAACGTAATAGTAAAAATATGAATGAAAAAATTATGAATGGAAAAATTTTGAATGAAAATCTTAGGAAAGAAAAAAATATTAAGAATAAAAGATTAAACTTTATATATATATACCAAAGTTTTAATTGAAAAAAAAAACTTTAACGATATTATAAACTATAAAGATTAATTATTAATCAAATATTATTAATCAAAAATAATCGAAAATATATCAACACTATTCAAATCGAAGTTCTAATATTATGTTGAAATGAAACTATAACTTCTAAATAGTTTAGTGTTAAATAAGTTATCTATTAAAATAATCTATAAAGAACCAAATGAATAATATAAAAAAAACAAGAATACATATCATTTCCAAATAGTAGAAAATCTTTAGCAAAGTTAAAATAACAGTACTTATCCAAATTTTTCCGTAATTTTCTATCTTTATATAATAAGTATTTCATATTAATTCATTTGGTACTTATTGTTGGTTGATATATATATATATCTAATTATTGTTCTACTTACGATCTGACGAGTAGCTATATTTTTGAATAGAATTTATTTTCGATAATTTCAATTGATTTTAATCGATTTAAATTTATTTTCTATTTGAAAATTAGTTATGAAACACGTGTAATCTTTTTATTATATTTATCTTATGATATTTACTTTACTTTATATTATACTCACTTATTGTGCTTTTAAATATTAATTTTTCTATATGTGATAGTGGATTTTCATCGATGAGTTCTTGAAACTTGGTTATTTTCCCAAAAACTATATATTTTATATATACTTTATCTATATAGCTCAATTTAATTTTAATTTTTTATAAATTGATTTTAATTGAGTTTTTACCTGTAATTTGGATTTTGTCCCTAATATTATATATATATATATATATGTATATATATATATATATATATATATATATATATATATATATATATATATATATATATATATATATATATATATATATACATATATATATATTGCAAATGGAAGACAGAAGATGAAATATACCATAATTTATTATTAATCACAACAATTGCTTCGACACATGTAGCATCGTTTCCTCATGAGTGTGACATTCAACAACTGGCTCAGGAGTATCCAGTGGCGCAGATGTAGCTTGTCGGCTGATAAATAAATACAACTCGTTAAATTAGCCGTCCGAAATGTAACTTCCTACACTTATATAGAAGATCAAAAATAAAATCACAAATGGCAAAAAGAGAAACCAACACACACTCCAGCGACAAGAGTATTTTAAAATTATGGATGTATAAACACAAGCACATTCACGCACAAACACCCACACACTAACACTCACACACATTTAACCCTCTCTACAACATCTCGATGATACACACACACACATACACACACACACACATATACATACATATATATATATATATATATATATATATATATATATATATATATATATATATTATAAATTAACTACCAACAAAAATAACTGGTAAGCTAACTCAAAAAAGCATCACCAAATTAGCAGAAAAAAACGACAGTGAAGGTATGTAGACTCTTCAAGAATCGATCTTTTTGGTTATATTAATAATAATAAAGGAGTTACGACGCAAAGACGTATATATTCACATGAACATATTTATCTTCTTCAATATATATTTCAGTATAAAGAATACATTAAGAGACTTAATAAATCAAAATTTCTTTACACATCTTCAGGAATAAATATAACACCAGAAAAACTACATTCGGTTTAAAAATACAAACCGTTCATGGCGAAATAAATTCACAATTATTTATATATATATATATATATATATATATATATATATATATATATATATATATATATATATATATATATATATATATACACCGGAGTAAGCACATGAAATGTGCAACAAGGTGGAAAAAAGAGTACTCAAATACCAGAGGTAGAGTAATATGCTTTATTTAAAAGCAGCAGAAATATAACAAAAGACTGTTACTCTGAGTTTCACGTTCCCGTTCATCGGACAGTTTTGTTAGAAATGGGGAAGGAATAACAATGCAATCGAAAGTAATATAAAATTTAAAACACATGGATTCGTTTGATTGGTCGTTTCAAATAACGGTCATGGATGCGTAATGCACAAACCAAATAAATCTAATATAGATTCATCCTATTTTAAAAAAATATCGAAGAAAACCTTAAATAGAAAAATGGGCTCAAAGTACATATTGTAAATAATTAATTATATTCGAATTAACACATTAAAATCAAATCAAATAAAATGAAATAATATTTTTTTTTTTTAAATAAAATAAAATAAAATAAAGTATACGCTGCTTATTTTATTTTATTTCACGGGAACGTGAAACTCAGAGTAACAGTCTTTTGTTATATTTCTGCTGCTTTTAAATAAAGTATATATAATTATTATAGATAGGGTGATAAATTGGCCTTGGTTATTATTGTAAGGCATTTATAGCGTTCCAAGTAGCTATAACAACAAAATCATTTCTTCATTTTAATATATATATATCGGTATAATAAAGGACTTTAATTTTATCAAAAATATTCATTTAACAAACTCCGGAAATTGATAATATTCTTGAAATTGTGCCTCGTGTCAAAGTTATGCAAATGTTTTGTGTAAACAGGAAATTTAAAAAATCGTATAAGCGAAAGATCGTTAAAATCTATCTTGTTTAGCGTGCTAGAACTTGCAGCGACCACATAATTATTATTGTAA